>NC_045598.1:107141948-107402562 GCF_009762305.2 Zalophus californianus
TCAAAGGAGGAAGAATTAAAAAAGCTATGGTACATTATTACTATGGAATACTATTTAGCAATAAGAAGGAGTAGAATATAGATACACATACCACAACAGCTTGAACGAACCTCAAGGAAATTATGCTGAGTAGAAAAAAAGAATACAAACTGCATGATTCTATTTATAACATTTATAACAGTTATGCTGGGTCAATAAATTCTAGAGATCTGCTCTACAATGTAATGCCTATAGTTAAGAATAAGGTACAGTGTACCTAAAACCTAAAAGAGTAGGTCTCATGTCAAGTGTTCTCACCAAACACACCAAAATGAGAGACAGAGACAGAGAGATAGAGACAGAGGGAAAGAGAGAGAAAGAAACAATGGGAGGTGCTGGATATATCTATGTTCTTGATTTTGGTGATGGCATCACAGGTGTTTGCCATGTCCAAATTCATTTAACTGTACTTGTGAAATATGGAAAAAAATAGTCTCAGAGGGGTTTTCCCTGGGTTTGAAAGAGAGAAGCATTATCTATCAGTTACGGGGAAATGTGGCCATCAGGCATTAACTATTCAAGCCTGCACTTCCTCAAATGCATTGAAAATTCCCACAAATATCTCATGCTATGGCATTCTGGAACCCGGGATCAAGAGAGGAAAGGCAGAATCCAAGGGAATGTGTGGGCGTGGTCCATGAAGACATGACTGGCAAAAGGGCAAGATCCAGATTGAGAGTGTTTAAAGGTACCTCATGCCACCCACAAACATACAGGTCCAAAGCAAGGCCCAGGTCACTGATGTGGGGAGAGTAGCACCTCCTGCTACAGGAAAAGGGGCCAAGATCAAGGTACCTCTAGAAGTGGGACTTTCCATCAGAAGTAATGTGATTCATGCTGTCTATGGGGTCAGTTTCCTCAGTCAGTGTGGCACTGGTGAAGAAACCAAGCTTCTCTCAAGAATAGAAAGAGCCTTATCACCCAGCCACTGACTGTGCTTGTCCAAACAAATAGGAACACTAGGATTGGGGTGAATTCAAAGTTCTAGAGGCTGGTCCCAGAGAGGCCTTTGTTAGTTAGAATGAATAAGACATGGTTAGGACAAAGCAGGAGAGAACCCACCCAGAGAGGAAGATGGGAAATAAGATTTTTCTTCTAGAACCAAGGCCCATAATCAACATAGGACACAAGAAAGATCCAGATTCATACAGAGGTCAAGAAACAGTTTTTTCTGGAGCTAAGAATCCCAGCTGGAGCAGCAGGTCTGCTAAGAAGTGGTTTTGATTGAGGAGAGGGACTGAGACTCACCCTAAAGGGTGGCTAATGTGATACCAGAGACTAGAGCTTAGGTGTGACTGTAGCACTGGCACCACCCCAGAGGGAGCTGGCTGGTTAAACACTAGCAGAGAGGGAAGAACATGGGTGGAGAAGGAAGTAGGCAGCAAAGATGATGAGCCCTTACCCCTTCTTAGCCTATGCCATGAGGCCTGTCATAAGATGAATCATTTTCAAGAAGTCACTTTATGGTTGTCAAAGCAATATAAGACATCTCTCTAAAGTAATCCAGTTTTCTCTCTTCTTCTTCTTCTTCTTCTTCTTCTTCTTCTTCTTCTTCTTCTTCTTCTTCTTCTTCTTCTTCTTCTTCTTCTTTCCTCTTTTCCTCCCTTCCTCCCTTTCTCTCTTCTGTGAACTTGCACATCAATCAGGGAAAACAATAGTTGCCCACTGCCTGAGTTTTCTCAATATTTGCTCAATCTACCAAACAGCATATGAGGATAAAGTACAAGTAGGGTTTTGGGAAACTGATGGAAGGAGTTCATAGTGTTGGCGGTGCCTGAGGGCTCAGGTTCGTGGGAGGTAACACAGGGGTAGAGCAGTGGGAAGGGAGGAGCTATCCATATACCTGAGTTGTAAGGATGTTTGGATTTCCCAAGGCTCATGCCTACTAAGAGATTTTCCTTTGAGATCAACTCTGGATTAGTGACCTCCATTTCATGTTATCCTGACCAGAGGATATAGATGGTGTATGCATCTACTACCTGTAGTCAACATGGCATCTGAAGGGTCTCGCAGAGTGAAGCATTTCTACTTTAGCCTTTTCTGTCTTATCCCAGGTCTGGATCAACTGAGAGAGGGAGAACGTGAGATGATTCACTTGTTGCCACCCTTCCCATGGTCTCCAAGAGGAATCAATTGTGCCTGCTATTCATCTCCACATTCACTTAGAAGACTAAAATGCACAACAGAATTAATCTGAGCTAAATATCAGGGTCCTGCCCAAGAGACATGGTTGTTTCTGTTCCCAGAAGCCCAGAACTTCCACCTGATTTAACTCACCTCCACCAGAGAATCCTGTTACCCATAACAACCTCACCACAAGGGTAGACTGGGAGGACAGGCCCAGGTGATATCATTGTCAAACAGTAGGTGCCAAAAAAATGTTAAGCCAGAGATTTTCATTAGAAAAGCTGGAATGAAGATAGAGTAGCCCTAAAAAATCCCACTTTCCTAAGGCAAGGTTCATATTCTGTATAACGTGCCTGCTGTCCCGAGACTCCCCACCAGACCTGAGAAGCCTGTCAACGCGAACTTCTCTGCATGCCTGGTGAGTCTCTCTCCTTGGATTTTATCATTATTTGCTTGATGGTATTTTATTTTGATTGGGATATCTTTGCCATGATAGGATATATTTACTTTAAATGTAATGCAATTTGTGTTTAAGATGACTTGATAGATCGTTTTTGACTTCTCACTCAGATTACAGCTATGAAACTTGGGGTCAGAAAGGAGAGTGGCTTCTGTTGACCATCTGTTCAGTTAGCAGGAGAATATGAACTACAACCCATGCCCAGGGCACTTGTAGTGACATTTTAATATTCCCTATAGTAACTGTGGAGAACTTGCAATATTGAAGGCACTGCATTGGCAATTGAGATGTTTAAAAGATATTTTCTTTACTCCATGAACCTACAGTCCATCAGAGAGCAAAATACACAAGCATAATTTGCAAATATACTGCATGGAAGGTATTGTACTGTGGCAAAATGAAGAAGATGATTTGGCAGAGAGTGTCTAGGAAGAGAGCTGTAATGGGTGAGCATGTGTGGACAAGCAGAGATAGAATGGAAAACCTTCCAGAAAGCATGCATGGTGCAGATGATGTGAACAAAGGATCATAGGCGGGAGTATGTGGGCTCGAGGAGTTTTATATAGAATTTTTCTATGACAGCTAAGGCACCCTATGTAGGAGACATGACAGAGTACACTCCAGACTTTTGACTTTATCACCTTCTCATATTATTGAAAACCTGGGACCTCCCTTCATTCCTAGGAGCTGGCCATTGTGTTGAGTTGCTAGTATAGATTTTCAGGATCAACAGGAGAAAAGGAAACATAGACAAAGACTCCACTTCCATGGAGCAGAGTAAATCACCTGTAAGCTTCTCCTCCTGAAAGTGCATAAGAACCACCAAAGTTTCCTTCAATCTCAAAAGCAGGGAAGCTGGAAGAAAGAGAGTTTCTTGCTTCTGAAGGGGCATGAAATAAGACATATTTCTCATTGAACTTGGCTCCTTTGTTTTACCAAACCACCAAGTTGGTTTTGTCTGTAGGCCCAGCCTCCTGTGCAGCAAAAGCAGCCCAGCACCTCTCTTCCCACACCTCAACAGCAGCAGGTGAAACAGCCCTGCCAACCTCCACCCCAGGAACCATTTGTTCCCATTACCAAGGAGCCATGCAACACCAAGTTACCACAACCTGGGAACACCAAACTTCCTGAACCAAGCTATCCCCAGTATCCTGAACCAGGCCATCCCACGATTCCTGAGCCAGGTCACACCAACCTCCCTCAGCCTGGCCAAACCAACGTACCAGAACCAAGTCCCTCAACCATTATTCCAGGCTCAGGCCAGAAGACCAAGCAGACCTGATGTGGTCCACAGCCCTGTCCTTGAGGAGGCATGCCCTTGAGGAGCCATGCCCTTGAGTTGTTGACCGCTGGATGCTGACTACCTTCTACCCTTCTGCTTTTGTGTCTTCATTGCATAGATGTTCTAATCAGTACATTCTCACCCTGACTCTCTTATTTGCATTACGAAAATATATGATATGACACTTTCCCTTACATACTCTAAGGAGTCCTCTGAGCCTCTGAATTATGCAGAAGGCCTTAGTGGCTTTGCTGATCCTCAGTTGCTCAGGATTCATCTGAAGAGGCAATCTGGATTGGAAGAATGCATATTTCCTGCTCTGCTCCCATTAAATAACTTGTAATTCCACTCCTGATTGTTTGTATCATTGGCTAAATCTGCCCTTTCTTCATTCTAACATCATGAGTAGGACCTATATACAGAGAAGTTAGTGTAGACATCATCTATCTAATCGTGGTATCATGTGCTGCTATGAGTGTGCATGTGGTTATATTTAAGGGGCATCCCTGGAGTGGCAATAGCTGTTTTATTTTTTATTTATTTTTATTTTTTAAAGATTTTATTTATTTGTCAGAGAGAGAGAAAGAGCGCAAGTAGGGGGAGCAGCAGGCAGAAGGAGAAACAGTTTCTCTGTTGAGCAAGGAGCCTGATGCGGGCCTCAATCCCAGGAATCCGGGATCATGACCTGAGCCAAAGGAGCCACCCAGGCATCCCGGCAATAGCTGTTTTATAATGGAACCCAAAGGCTATCATTCTGGGCAGCCACACCTGGAGCAGGGCTCTCTTCTGTCATTGAACTCATGCCTTAGTTCCAATGGGGCTTTTTTCAAGCTACCTCTCATCCTGAGTACCCTGCCCCTAAGATTCCTGTTTATTCCCTAAAATTACTCCTACATATATGAACCTGATATTCTGGTTTTCTTCACCCATTTTACCTTCCAGATACCTAGCACATGCAGACACACACTCATGAGGCACATTCATTGTAAATAGCCACACACTCACCGAATCACCCACACAGTTTCCACCCTCATTAGCTCAGGTAATGTTATCTTTTTCTGGGGACCCACTGTGTGTAGCCAGGCCTGAACCTGTACCAGGGAAAGTGATGGGAGGATACATAGTGCCTCCCCTTGGAGAATTTGCATTCTTCTTTAGGAGGGGAAGTATTCATGTTCTTCTCATAAAAACACACACACAACCACATGCACATGCACAAGCACACATACACCTGCAATAGTATCTCTCCCAAAATAACCCAGAGGAAGCTATTTATTAAGTGATTAGGAAAAGAGTGGATTAATTAAGATAGGATTACAAGGTGACAAGTAGTTGTCAAACTGGCAGCAGTGAATGATGTTACTTAGGTCTGTAAGGTATATGTCTTTGAGATGGCTTCGTGTCATTGCTGATTTCAGTGGTGGATGTGTCCAGGGCCACTCATAATTAAACAAGCTAATCCTAAGTGGGGAAATGGGCTCTACAATACACAACTTATGAATATGGTTGAAACATCCTAAAGAAGAGTTTGGTAGGGCAGAATCAAAAGTTTTGAAGATCACCTGACTCTTGAGCCAATTTTATTCCAGGAATTTATTTTTAGGAAATATTTATGCATATACACAAAGATTTTATACATCAAGATACTCACTTCAGCATTGTATCTAATAGCCAAATTTTGATAACTATCAATAGGTAATGGTTTCAATAATTGATGGGTGCCTATGTATTGGGATTGTACAGCAGCCATTAAAAACAATGCTGTAGAAGAATGGTTAGTCTTATTGGAAAATGTTCAGATCATATTAATAACACAAGCAGACCCCAAACAATACAAAAAAGAGTCTTTTAATAATGTATACATGTGTGTGGATTTATAGAAAAAATACCTTGACACTAAATACAGTAAAATATAATTGGTTATTACTGGTCGCTTCTATGTGTTTTTTTTTCTTTCTTTCTTTCTTTCTTTCTTTCTTTCTTTCTTTCTTTCTTTCTTTCTTTTTCTTTCTTTCTTTCTTTTTTCTTTCTCCTTTTTTGAATAGCTGTTTTTCTACACTATACATTATATAATATTATTTTATGGTTTTTAAAGCTTTCTACCATGATATTAAAAAATATAGAAGTCTGAAAATGTTGCTGACTAGAGAAACTCTATGTCCTACCCATCAGAATATTCCTGAGGCACTGCAGCCCAAGAGTGCAGGATCCTTGTTGGAGTAACCATGGTGTCTCTCCTCCCCACATATCCCCATCTCAGTTCTCCATCTTCTCTTAGGGACCCTGGGGACTCCAACACCCCCCTCACACTCAGAGCCTCAGGGTCCCACATCTTGCTCACTGACTTGGACAGCTGATGCCAGTCAAGGGTTAAAGGAGGATTTGTCCCCTTCCTGGCTCAGATCCTTGTCTTCCCTCAGCTGCTCTTCTCCTCTTGGCCTGGTAAAATTGTCCCCTGTGGGACTATTTCAGTGTAAAGAGATTGAGGTCCAGACCATGCACAGTTTGGCAAACTTCAGGCCTACAGCTTATTTGCTCATGTAAACTGTGAAGATAAAGAAAGGCACATTTGGTTTCTCTTTGTGGTTCTTCCTTGTTTTTCTTATCTTCACTTCCCTTTGTCCTACAGAACTATGACTTTTAAAAATAGATTCTTCCTGGCACAGATAGAAAGTGGTGATTGAGCAAGTTCTCTGTACTTACATATCTCTGACTCAAAAAAAGTGTCATTTCTGGGTGTTTAGGTCAATCACTTTTTAATTTATTCTTTACTAAACCCCAGCTTAATTTTCTCAATTCTCTCCCCTCTCTTCTGTCTACTCTTTTTTATGTTCTATATTGGACACCCCTCCCATCCCTACTACCCCCACTTCCCCAGAACCAAATGTCCTGTCTGGGCTTTAGAGTCTTATTGGGCCCATCGGACCTTTGACATGTTTTCAGGCACAACTGCCAGGGCCGAACTGCCCTGCACTCCCCACTCCAGGGCTCTCATCACACCCTGAATGCTGGACCACACCTGACTTCTCTGCACTGTAAGCATCGTAAGGGCAGGAACACTCTCTGTCCAGCTTAGGGCTGTCAACTCAGGGCCCACCCTGTCACCTGCCAAATGGTGGGAGCTTATCTAATGTCTGCTGAGATGCTGAGTGGCTTATACTTTCACAGATGATGCTGTGGATTTGTGGGGAAACTTCTGTACCTCACTTACTGATCCTGGATAACTCCTGTTCTCTGGTAAGACCTTGAGCCTGAACTATTCCAACCCTATTCTGCTCCTACAACTAAAGCAGCAGGACTCAGAACTGCAAACCACCTTCTTTTTCCTGTCTGTACCTACAATACTTTTGGAAAAATGGATTCTGTATCTTTTGGAACACTGGGAGCAACCTGTGGGCAGGCTTTTCTTCCCCAAATCTTCTGAGAGACCCCCTCTCCATTAGAGTCTGTCCATTTCCCATGTAAATTTCATGAGGACAATAGGGGTTTAGGAATAGAAGACCCATACCACTATTCCAGTGAAAAAATTATGAGAAATATGATAGAATTTTCTAGAGCTATGGAACATAAGATATAATGATCAGTAGTACATTAGCCTATATTTTTTATGAAATGTAAGTTGTGGTTTTATTTTTCTATGACTCTTTTTAAATATTTATCTTTTTCATTAAGATTAACAAAACTCAAAGAGATCTATGAGCATTTTGTTATAAATCAGCCAATGATGATACTTTCATCGTGCCACTTCTACCTGGATCTATTACTTAAAAATGAAAAATTGATTTGAAAATCCTTAAAGCTATAGTTCCCTATAATAATTCTTATTTAGTTAATGTCTCCTACCATATCCTAGTAAGATATGTACCTACCACTAAAACAAAGAAACAAGTAATAAGCAAAACTTATTATCCATATTATTTGTCAGGGTAGGCTTTCTTCTACACACACAAAAAATATAAAACAAAACAAAACATAACAAAAACACCAAAATGTCCATGACTTCATACAATAGAATTTTATTTTTCATATTTGCCCTAGTCCAATATGGGTAGGCAGGATGTCAGAATCCTCTCCTTCCATGTCTCAAAACTTCAGGGTCATTCCTTCCAATGTATTCTACAAAGCAAACAGTAAGTGCCATCACCGTGTGTCACCACACAACATTATTACAATATTACTGAATATACCCCCTATTCTGTACTTTTCACCTCCATGACTTATTTATTCTATAACTGGAAGTTTGTACCTCATTATCCCCTTCATCTATTTCACCCATCTCCCACCTATATAGTTAACTTTTTAAAAATCAAATTTCTGTACTGTAATGATTCATTTTATTTCTACTTTCGCAAGTTGGCCATTTCCTTCATTAACTCATTAATATTTTGGCAAATGGAGTCAGGAATAACTGATACTAACCAAATCTCTGCATCTTTCCACTCATTTTTTTTAGAACTGCAAACTTACTGGGCAAATAGTTTGCTTTTCTTTCTATTTTTTTTAATTAACATTAATGTATTATTTGTTTCAGCATTACAGGTCTGTGATTCATCAGTCTTACACAATTCACAGCACTCACCATAGCAAATACCCTCCCCAGTGTCCAACACCCAGCCACCCCATCCCTACCACCCCCCTCCACTCCAGCAACCCTCAGTTGGTTTCCTGAGATTAAAAGTCTCTTATGGTTTGTCTCCCTCTCTGGTTTTGTCTTGTTTCATTTTTCCCTCCCTTTCCCTATCATCCTCTGCCTTGTTTCTCAAATTCCTCTTATCAGTGAGATCATATGATATCTGTCTTTCTCTGATTGACTCCTTTTGCTTAGCATAATACCTTCTAGTTCCATCCACGTTGTTGCAAATGGCAAGATTTCATTTTTTATGGCAGCATAATATTCCATTATATATACCACTTCTTCTTTATCCATTCATCTATTGATGGACATCGAGGCTCTTTCCATAGTTTGGCTATTGTAGACATTGTTCCTGGATAAACACTGGGGTGCATGTGACCCTTCGATCACTACATTTGTATCTTTGGGGTAAATACTCAGTAGTGCAATTGCTGGGTCATATCGTAGCTCTGTTTTCAAATTTTGAGGAACCTCCATACTGTTTTCCAGAGTGGCTCCACCAGCTTGCGTTCCCACCAATAGTGTAGGAGGGTTCCCCTTTCTCCACATCCTCACCAACATCTGTCATTTCCTGACTTGTTAATTTTAGCCATTCTGACTGGTGTGAGGTGGTATCTCATTCTGGTTTTGTTTTGTATTTCCCTGATGTGAAGTGATGTTGAGCACTTTTTCATTTGTCGGTTGACCATTTGGATGTCTTCCTTGTAGAAATTTCTGTTCATGTCTTCTGCCCATTTTTTAATTGGATTATTTGTTCTTTGGGTATTGAGTTTGATAAGTTCTTTATATATTTTGGTTACTAGTCCTTTAACTGATATGTCATTTGCAAATATCTTCTCCCATTCTGTCGGTTGTCTTTTGGTTTTGTTGAATGTTTCCTTTGCTGTGCAAAACCTTTTTATCTTGATGAAGTCCCAATCATTCATTTTTGCTCTTGCTTCCCTGGCCTTTGGCAATGTGTCGAAGAGGAAGCTGCTGTAGCTGAGGTTGAACAGGTTGCTTCCTGTGTTCTCCTCTAGGATTTTGATGGATTCCTGTCTCACATTTAGGTCTTTCATCCATTTTGAATCTATTTTTGTGTGTGGTGTAAGGAAATGGTCCAGTTTCATTCTTCTGCATGTGGCTGTCCAATTTTCCCAACACCATTTGTTGAAGAGACTGTCTTTTTTCCATTGGATATTCTATCCTGCTTTGTCAAAGATTAGTTGACCATAGAGTTGAGGGTCCATTTCTGGGCTTTCTATTCTGTTCCATTGATCTCTGTGTCTGTTTTTGTGCCAGTACCATATTGTCTTGATGATGACAGCTTTGTAATAGAGCTTGAAGCCTGGAATTGTGATGTCACCAGCTTTGCTTTTCTTTTTCAACATTACTCTGGCTATTCGGGGTCTTTTCTGTTCCATATAAATTTTAGGATTATTTGCTGCATTTCTTTGAAAAAAGTTGTTGGTATTTTGATAAGGATTGCATTAAATGTGTTGATTGCTCTAGGTAGCATAGACATTATAACAATATTTGTTCTAACAATATTTGTTCTTCCAATCCACGAGCATGGAACATTTTTCCATTACTTTGTGTCTTCCTCAATTTCTATCATGAGCATTTTATAATTTTCTGAGTACAGATCCTTTGCCTCTTTGGCTAGGTATCTTATGGTTTTGGGTGCAATTGTAGATAGGATTGACTCCTTAATTTCTCTTTCTTCTGTCTTGCTGTTGGTGTACAGAAATGCAACTGATTTCTGTGCACTGATTTTATATCCTGTCACTTTAATGAATTCCTGTATGAGTTCTAGCAGTTTTGGGGTGGAATCTTTTGGATTTCCCACAGAAAGTATCATATCATCTGCAAAGAGAGAGAGTTTGACTTCTTTGCCAATTCAGATGAATTTTATTTCTTTTTGTTGTCTGATTGCTGAGGCTAGGACTTTTAGTACTATGTTGAATAGCAGTGGTGATAGTGGACAACCCTGCCATGTTCCTGACCTTAGGACAAAAGTTCTCAGTTTTTCCCCATTGAGAATGATACTTCCTGTGGGTTTTTCATAGATGGCTTTTATGAATTTGAAGTATGCACCCTCTATCCCTATACTCTGAAGAGTTTTGATCAAGAAAGGATGCTGTACTTTGTCCAATGCTTTTTCTGCTTCTATTGAGAGGATCATATGTTTCTTGTTCTTTCTTTTGTTAATGTATTGTATCACATTGATTGATTTGTGGATGTTGAACCAACCTTGCAGCCCAGGAATAAATCCCACTTGGTCGTGGTGAATAATCCTTTTAATGTACGGTTAGATCCTATTGGCTAGTATTTTGGTGAGAATTTTTGCATCCATGTTCATCAGGGATATTGGTCTGTAATTCTCCTTTTTGATGGGGTCTTTGGTTTTGGGATCAAGGTAATGCTGGCCTCATACAATGAGTTTGGAAGTTTTCCTTCCATTTCTATTTTTTGGAATAGTTTCAGAAGAATAGGTATTAATTCTTCTTTAAAAGTTTGGTAGAATTCCCCTGGGAAGCCATCTGACCCTGGGCTCTTGTTTGTTGGGAGATTTTTGATGACTGCTTCAATTTCCTTAGTAGTTATAGGTCTGTTCAGGTTTTCTTTTTCTTCCTGGTTCAGTTTCAGTAGTTGATACATCTCTAGGAATTCATCCATTTCTTCCAGATTATCTAATTTGTTGGCATATAGTTGCTCATAATATGTTCTTATAATTGTTTGTATTTCTTTGGTGTTGGCTGTGATCTCTCCTCTTTCATTCATGATTTTATTTATTTGGGTCCTTTCTCTTTTCTTTTTGATAAGTCTGGCCAGGGGTTTATCAATCTTGTTAATTCTTTCAAAGAACCAGCTCCTAGTTTCGTTGATCTGTTCTACTGTTCTTTCGGTTTCTATTTCATTGATTTCTGCTCTGACCTTTATTATTTCTCTTCTCCTGCTGGGTTTAGGCTTTGTTTGCTGTTCTTTTTTTAGCTCCTTTAGGTGTAGGGTTAGGTTGTGTATTTGAGACCTTTCTTGTTTCTTGAGAAAGGCTTGTATTGCTATATATTTTCCTCTTAGGACTGCCTTTACTGCATGCCAAAGATTTTGAACAGTTGTGTTTTCATTTTCATTAGTTTCCATGAATTTTTTAAATTCTTCTTTAATTTCCTGGTTGACCCATTCATTCTTTAGTAGGATGCTCTTTAACCTCCATGGATTTGAGTTCTTTCCGACTTTCCTCTTGTGATTGAGTTCTAGTTTCAAAGCATTGTGGTCCGAAATTATGCAGGAAATGATCCCAATCTTTTGGTACTGGTTGAGCCCAGATTTGTGACCCAGATGTGATGTATTCTGGAGAATGTTTCATGGGCACTAGAGAAAATATGTATTCTGTTGCTTTGGGATGGAATGTTCTGAATTATCTCTGAAGGGCATCTGGTCCAGTGTGTCATTTAAAGCCTTTATTTCCTGGTTGCTCTTTTACTTAGATGATCTGACCATTTTAGTGAGGGGGTGTAAAAGTCCTCCACTATTATTGCATTATTGTCAATGTGTTTCTTTGATTTTGTTATTAATTGGCTTATATAATTGGCTGCTCCCATGTTAGAGGCATAGATATTTACAATTGTTAGATCTTCTTGTTGGATAGACCCTTTAAGTATGAAATAGTGTCTTTCCTCATCTCTTATTACAGTCTTTTGTTTAAAATCTAATTTGTCTGATATAAGAATTGCCACCCCAGCTTTCTTTTGGTGTCCATTAGGATGGTAAATGGTTTCCCCCCCCATTTTAAATCTGGAGGTGTCTTGGGGTCTAAAATGAGTCTCTAGAAGACAGCATATCAATGGGCCTTTTTTCTTTTTTTTATCCAATCTGATTCCCTGTGTTTTTTGATTGGGACATTTAACCCGTTTACATTCAGGGTAACTATTGAAAGATATGAATTTAGTGCCATTTTATTTCCTATAAATGACTGTTACTGTGTATTGTCTATGTTCCTTTCTGGTCTATATTGCTTTTAGGCTCTCTCTTTGCTTAGAAGACCCCTTTCAATATTTCTTGTACGGCTGGTTTCATGTTTGCAAATTACTTTAGTTTTTGTATGTCCTGGAAGCTTTTATCTCTCCTTCTATTTTCAATGACAGCCTAGCTGGATATAGTATTCTTGGCTGCATATTTTTTTCATTTAGTGCCCTGAATATAACATGCCAGTCCTTTCTGGCCTGCCAAGTCTCTGTGGATAGTTCTGCTGCTAATCTAATATTTCCACCATTGTAGGTTACAGACCTCTTCTCCCAAGCTGCTTTCAGGATTTTCTTTTTGTCTCTGAGACTCTAAGTTTTACTATTAGATGTCAGGATGTTGACCTATTTTTATTGATTTTGAGGGGGTTCTCTGTGCCTCCTGGATTTTGATGCCTGTTTCCTTCCCCAAATTAGGGAAGTTCTCCACTATATTTTGTTCCAATATACCTTATGCCTCTCTCTCTCTCTTTCTTCTTCTTCTGGGATCCCAAATATTCTAATATTGTTTCATCTTATGGTGTCACTTATCTCTCGAATTTTGCCCTCGTGATCCAGTAGTTGTTTATCTCTCTTTTTCTCAGCTTCTGTATTTTCCATCATTTGGTCTTCTATATAACTAATTCTCTCTTCTGCCTCATTTATCCTGCAGTTAGAGCCCCCATTTTTTTAATTGCACCTCATTAATAGCCTTTTTTATTTCGACTTGGTTAGATTTTAATTCTTTTATTTCTCCAGAAAGGGTTTCTCTAATATCTTCTATACTTTTTTCAAGCCCAGCTAATATCTTTAAAATCATCATTCTGAACTCTAGTTCTGACATCTTACTAATGTCTGTATTGATTAAGTCCCTGGCAGTCGGTACTATCTCTTCTTTTTTTGAGGTGATTTTTACCGCCTTGTCTGTTTTTCCAGAGAATAGATGAATGAGAAAACAAATTGCTAACAGGGTTACAACATCCCCAGAAAATATACACTAAACAAATTGGAAGAGACCTGAAACTGGTGGAAAAGAAAGGGGAAGAAAGAAAAAAGAAAAGAAAAAGGTAAAAACCAAACAAATAAAAAAAAGAAAAAATAACAGAATATGATCAAATATTATCAGGCTGGTGTATAGATCAGTGCCACACACTAGATTTTGGGTGTATTTTGGTCTGTTAGAAGAAGGTGCCTCCCAAAATTTTAAAGAAAGAAAAACTTATATATGTACAAAAATAAGGATTAATACGATGAAGGGATGGAATATGACTGTAAAGACGAAAATTATAAAAGATTTTATAAAAGGAATTGATAAGACGTTGGTTGAAGAAAGAAAGAAGAGGATTAAAAAAAAGCGAGAGAATGTGATCAGGCCAGAGACTAGAACAAAGCCATACACTAGAGATCTAGAGATTTAGGATATATTTTGATCTGTTAGAAGAAACTGCATCTCAAAATTTTAAAGAGAGAACATATCCAAAAATAAGGGTAACTACTATGAAGGGATAGAATATGGCTCTAAAAATGAAAAATAAAGAAGATTTTTTAAAAAAGGGTTTGATAACACAGATCTGTACCTCTGAAACAAATAATGCAATATATGTTAAGAAAAAAAAGAAGAAGATAGCAGGAGGGGAAGAATGAAGGGGAGTAAGTTGGAGGGGGAGACGAACCATGAGAGACGATGGACTCTGAAAAACAAACTGAGGGTTCTAGAGGGGAGGGGGGGGGATGGGTTAGCCTAGTGATGGGTATTAAAGAGGGCACATTCTGCGTGGAGCACTGGGTGTTATGCACAAACAATGAATCATGGAACACTACATCAAGAACTAATGATGTAATGTATGGTGATTAACATAACAATAAAAAAATTTAAAAAAAGGGTTTGATAAGATGTTGGTTGATAAAGGGAAAAAGAAAAATTCAAAACAAAAAAAAAGAAGAAAGTTAAAAAAATTATCTTTGAAAGACTAAAGAATCATGGGAAAAAAGCCATGTATTCTATGCACAGTGTTCCCCTAGCACTGGAGTTCTGCCGTTCTCATTGATCAGTAAACTTGGCCTTGGCTGGCTGTTCTTGCTGATCTTCTGGGGGAGGAGCCTGTTGCCGTGGTTCCCAAATGTCTTTGCCGGAGGTGGAATTGCCCCATCCTTGCCAGGTCCAGGCTAAGTCATCTGCTTGGGTTTGCTCTCACAAGCTTTTGTTCCCTGCAAGCTTTCCATCCAGCTTTGGAGGAAGAGAGTGAAAATGGTGGCCTCCCAATCTCTGCCCAGAGGAGCCGAGAACTTGGGGCCCCACTCCTCAGTGTGCCCCCAGAGAAAAGCAGTCAATCGCTCCCATCTCCCCATCTCTGGCTGCACTCCGTGCTCACCCGGCCAGTGACCGAGCATTTCTATTTCTGGCACATGATCCCGTTTGGAGTCTCCAAACCCAGAAGATCCCTGCAGTGCATTCCCGTGCTGCTCCTCCCAGGAGAGGAAGGGGAGTATCCCCGGATCTGCCACTTGTTGGGTCCCTGCTGGAAGAGCAGTGGCCCGCCTGTGCGGCCGATCACGGTTTATGGCAACCCCAAGCTGAGAGTCCACTCCTCGGCTCTGTCTCTGCAGCTGGCCTCCCTGCCCTAATACCTGGGAGCTTTGCCACACTCAGGCACTCCTGGCCTTTCTGTGACCCCAAGGGTCCTGAGACCACACTGTTCCAGAGAGGGTTCCACCCTCTGCTTAACCACTGGAGCAACGTCCCTCAGCAGAGCAGACTTCTAAAAGTTCCGATTTTTGTGCTCTGCTGCTCTATCACTTGCCAGTAGTGGCTGACCGAGGCCCCCTCCCCTGCCATCTATCTTCCCAAATATTGCCTCGGATTCACTTCTCCACTTGTCCCACCTTCCAGAAAGTGGTCGCTTTTCTTTTCAGAGAGTTGCTGCTATTCTTTCCTTCAATCTCCTGTTGAGTTCATAGGTGTTCAGAATGGTTTGATCCCTATCTAGCTGAATTCCTGGGACCAGATGAAATTTAGGTCTCCTACTCTTCCGCCATCTTGCTCCTCTCTTCCTGGAAGTGTAGTTTTAACAAAATTGCACCACTGTGGCTATTTGGGATTTGCTAGAACCACACGACCTTCTGCCTTCATGTCTCCAAGCTCCAACCCATGGCTGGCACTGTAGGTTTTCCTTGTGATTCTCCCATCCTGTTACACACTACTTCTTGTAGAATTACTCTCAAATGATCCCCTTCGATTTCTTCAACATTTGAAGGACAAGCATTTTGACCTGGTGTCCCATCTCTGAAAAATTCAATCTTTGAAAAACCTCTTTAGTCAGCTGTTAAAGTACTAATATATTTGTTATTTTAATTAATTTATATATTTAAATGATGACAAAGTAGTTGGCAAGGAAACCAGGAATAAGTTCAAGAAAAAATTTATATCAGGTTATTCATAATTCAGCTATTATTATTTTTTTAAAAGATTTTATGTATTTATTTGACAGAGAGAGACACAGTTAGAGAGGCGAAACAAGCAGGGGGAGAGGTAGAGGGAGAAGCATGCTTCCTGCTGAGCAGGGAGCCTGATGTGGGGCTTGATCCCAGGACTCTGGGATCATGACCTGAGCTAAAAGCAGATGCTTAACGACTGAGCTACCCAGGTGCCCCTCAGCCATTATTATTAACTACCATTCAATAGAGAACGTTTAGCCATGAATTGTTGCTAAATTATTATTACCAATTATTGTGACATTCAACAGTGTTCCTAGTGATCATATTCTTCAAGGAGACTTATTATCACCTATATCTTGTTCTACTTTTTCATGAAACCGGGCAGTGTGGCTGAATGGACAAGAGCTCTGGAGTATGATCACATTGAGCCTTCCTTTGGCACAGGCTCCTGGGTCTCCTTACTTGTTATGAGACATCAGATATAGCTTATTTTTTGTGCCCCTTTAGTGATGTCATCTGCAATTTTTTCTCAGGAGGCCCATCTCCCCCCAAGACTGCCTGCAGAGTGGCACCCCAACTCCTCAGTTGCTCCATCCTTACCATCCTCCAGAATGATTACTAAAGACCATTTTTAAATAATTTTAATAATTTCACTGTTTATACTTACTATAGAGAAATGTTTTGAATATTTAATAACTACTTATAGATGTATGAGTATGATCTTTTTAAGAAGACTTTCAACAGCTACAGACTACTAGAGGGTCCAGGCAGATGACATCATGGGCTATTTGGTGCAGTGCTCTTTGTGCACCCTGGATGGGGGTAGCTGGGAACCCCAAATGTCTATTTCCTTCCCCATAGCTCCAATAGGTCCTATTGTCCCCTCCCCTCCTCCCATGACCTTAACCTACAATTTAATCTGGGAAGAGAACAAAGACCAAATCATCTGTCTTCCTGTGCCCACTTGAAATGTCCATTCCTCAGCCTTTCATTTCCACTCCATGCTAAGAGAGTTGCTTTATAAAGAAGGATCAAAGAAGAGAATGAAAGCTTTTGGAAAGAGAGGAATCTCTTAGGAAGGCAGTGCTCCATTTATAAACACTAATTTTGTTGCAGCATTACCCCGATTGTTGTAACAGTGTGACTTGTTACAGAAGTCGATCTTACATGGCAAACAGTTTTTGCATTTTAGTGATTATCTATCTTATTCTAAATTTGAAAAATTCATAAGTTAAATTTCAAACTTGTCATGTAATATATAATACAACTAACTGAATTACTGTAAGTTTTTAGAGTATATTGATTTGAAGGCAGTTTTAATGAAAACTATTAAATATGTAATAATGTTGGCAATATGCAAAAATAAGAAAAGTGATACGGAATTCAGGAAAGTTTGGGAAATACCTCCCTAATATATCCTCAGGTCCTTCCAGATTAACCTAATTTTTGCCTGCTGAGAAACTTACCCACCACAAAAAGACCACTACAGTTTTTTATCTTACCCTGGCCCAGAACTCACCATTGTTGCTTTTCTCCTTTATGCCCTTCAATCACCAAGGGTTCCATTTTTGTTGTGGATGGTTGAGGATCTTTACCTTATTCAAGAAAGTGTAAAGGGGCACTTCCCCTATCACTGAATCAGGACACCTTGTACATACCTCATGCCCTGGATGTCCTAAACTCCAGGAATGAAATAAGGTCCAACAGGGGGCGGAGCAAGATGGCGGAGGAGTAGGAGACCTAGATTTCGTCTGGTCTCAGGAATTCAGCTGAATAGGGATCAAACCATTCTGAACACCTACGAACTCAACAGGAGATCAAACAGGAGAGTAGCAACAACTCTCTGAACAGAGAAGCGACCACTTACTGGAAGGTAGGGCGTGCGGAGAAGTGAATCCGAGGCGATATTCGGGAGGATAGACGGTGGGGGAGGGGCCTCCGCCGGCCGCTTCTGGCAAGTGATAGAGCCACGGAGCACAAAAATCGGACCTTTTAGAAGTTGGCTCGGCAGAGGGACGTCGCTGCAGTGGCTAAGCGGGGGGTGGAATCCTCCCGGGACAGTGTGGTCTCAGGACCCTTGGGGTCACAGAGAGACCGGGGGTGCCTGAGTGCGCCAGAGCTCCCAGGTATCAGAGCGGGGAAGCCGACTGCAGAGACGGAGCAGAGTCGTGGGCTCTCAGCTCGGGGTTGCCATAAATTGTGATCTGCGGCCCAGTCGGGGCACGGCCCCCCCCCCAGCAGGGACCCAACAAGCAGCAGATCCGGGGAGACTCCCCTTCCTTCCCGGGAAGGAGCGGTGCGGGAACGCACTGCAGGGATCTGCTGGGTTTGGAGACTCCACACGGGGTCGGGTGCCAGAGATAGCAACGCTCGATCACAGGCCGGGTGAGCACGGAGTGCGGCCGGAGAACGGGGACACGGAAGTGACTGCTTTTCTCTGGGGGTACACTGAGGAGCAGGGCCCCGAGTTCTCAGCTCCTCCGGGTGGAGATTGGGAGGCCACCATTTCTGCCCTGGTCCTGCAAGGCTGTACTGAGAGCTTGCAGGGAACAAAAGCTCCTGAGATCAAACCCGAGCAGCTTGCTTAGCCCGGACCGACAAGGGCGGGGCAATTCCGCCTCCGGCAAAGACATTTGGAAACCACAGCAACAGGCCCCTCCCCCAGAAGATCAGCACAAACAGCGAGCAAGCCAAGACCAAGTTGATCGATCAAGGAGAATGGGAGAACTCCAGCGCTAGGGGAATACTGCACATAGAATTCATGGCTTTTTTTTTTTTTTACCATGATTCATTATTTCATCAAAGTTAATTTTTGTTGACTGTTTTTTTTTTTATTTTTCTTTTTCCCTTTTTCAACCAACATCTTATCAATCCCTTTTTAAAAAAAAAAAATTTTTTATTTTTCATTTTTAGAGTCATATTTTATCACTTCATAGTAGTTACCCTTATTTTTGGCATATATATATATAAGTTGTTCTCTCTTTAAAATTTTGAGGTACACTTTCTTCTAACAGATCAAAATATACCCTAAATCACTAGTGTATGGCTTTGTTCTAGTCTCCTGCCTGATCACATTCTCTCCCTTTTTCCTTTTTTTTTTTTCTTAAATCTTCTTTCTTTTTTCAAACAACTTATCTTACCAAGTCCTTTTATAAAATCTTTTATAATTTTCATCTTTACAGTCATCTTCCATCCCTTCATTGTATCAACCCTTATTTTGTACATATATGTCTTTCTTCCTTTAAAATTTTAGGAGGCACTTTTTTCTAACAGACCATAATACGCCCAAAATCTAGTGTGTGGCACTGATCTATGCACTAGCCTGATCATATTTGATCATATTCTGCTTTTTTTGTATTGTTTTGTTTTTGTTTTTATCTTTTTTTTCTTTTTTTTTCTTTTTCTCTTTCTTTTTTCTTTCTTTCCCTTTCTTTTCCCCTGGTTTCAGGTCTTTTCTGATTTGTATACAGTATATTTGCTGGGGATGTTGTAAACCTGTTAGCATTTTGTTCTCTCATTCATCTATTCTCCTCTGGACAAAATGACAAGACGAAAGAAATCACCTCAGCAAAAAGAACAAGAGGTAGTACCGTCAGCCAGGGACCTACTCAATACGGACATTAGTACGATGTCGGACCTAGAGTTCAGAATCATGACTTTAAAGATACTAGCTGGGCTTGAAAAAAGCGTGGAAGTTATTAGAGAAACCCTTTCTGGAGAAATAAAAGAACTACAATCTAACCAAGTCGAAATCAAAAAGGCTATTAATGAGGTGCAATCAAAAATGGGGGCACTAAATGCTAGGATAAATGAGGCAGAAGAGAGAATCAGCGATATAGAAGACCAAATGATGGAAAATAAAGAGGCTGAGAAAAAGAGGGAGAAACAACTACAGGATCACGAGGGCAGAATTCGAGAGATAAGTGATACAATAAGACGAAACAACATTAGAATAATTGGGATCCCAGAAGAAGAAGAGAGAGAGAGAGGGGCAGAAGGTATATTGGAGCAAATAATAGCAGAGAACTTCCCTAATGTGAGGAAGGAAACAGGCATTAAAATCCAGGAGGCACAGAGAACCCCTCTCAAAATCAATAATAATAGGTCAACACCCCGACATCTAATAGTAAAACTTACGAGTCTCAGAGACAAAGAGAAAATCCTGAAAGCAGCTTGGGAGAAGAGATCTGTAACCTACAATGGTAGAAACATTAGATTGGCAACAGACCTATCCACAGAGACCTGGCAGGCCAGAAAGGACTGGCAAGATATCTTCAGAGCACTGAACGAGAAAAATATGCAGCCAAGAATACTATATCCAGCTAGGCTATCATTGAAAATAGAAGGAGAGATAAAAAGCTTCCAGAACAAACAAAAACTAAAGGAATTTGCAAACACGAAACCAGCCCTCCAAGAAATATTGAGAGGGGTCCTGTAAGCAAAGAGAGAACCTAAAAGCAGAATAGAGCAGAAACAAACACAGACAACAGACAGTTAACAGTCACCTTACAGGTAATACAATGGCACTAAATTCATACCTTTCAATAGTTACCCTGAATGTAAATGGGCTAAATGCCCCAATCAAAAGACACAGGCTATCAGATTGGATTAAAAAACAAGACCCATCAATATGCTGTCTGCAAGAGACTCATTTTAGACCCAAAGACACCCCCAGATTGAAAGTGAGGGGGTGGAAAACCATTTACCATGCTAATGGACACCAAAAGAAAGCTGGGGTGGCCATCCTTATATCAGACAAACTAGATTTTAAAACAAAGACTGTAATAAGAGATGAGGAAGGACACTATATCCTACTTAAAGGGTCTATCCAACAAGAAGATCTAACAATCGTAAATATCTATGCCCCTAACGTGGGAGCAGCCAATTATATAAGCCAATTAATAACAAAAGCAAAGAAACACATTGACAACAATACAATAATACTGGGGGACTTTAACACCCCCCTGACTGAAATGGACAGATCCTCTAAGCAAAAGATCAACAAGGAAATAAAGACTTTAAATGACACACTGGACCAAATGGACTTCACAGACAAATTCAGAACATTCCATCCCAAAGCAACGGAATACACATTCTTCTCTAGTGCCCATGGAACATTCTCCAGAATTGATCACATCCTAGGTCACAAATCAGGTCTCACTGGTACCAAAAGATGGGGATCATTCCCTGCATATTTTCAGACCACAATGCTTTGAAACTAGAACTCAATCACAAGAGGAAAGTCGGAAAGAACTCAAATACATGGAGGCTAAAGAGCATCCTACTAAAGAATGAATGGGTCAACCAAGAAATAAAAGAAGAATTAAAAAAATTCATGGAAACCAATGAAAATTAAAACACAACTGTTCAAAATCTTTGGGATACAGCAAAGGCGGTCCTGAGAGGAAAGTATATAGCAATACAAGCCTTTCTCAAGAAACAAGAAAGGTCTCAAATACACAACCTAACCCTACACCTAAAGGAGCTGGAGAAAGAACAGCAAATAAAGCCTAAACCCAGCAGGAGAAGAGAAATCATAAAGATCAGAGCAGAAATCAATGAACTAGAAACCAAAAGAACAGTAGAACAGATCAATGAAACTAGGAGTTGGTTCTTTGAAAGAATTAACAAGATTGATAAACCCCCGGCCAGACTGATCAAAAAGAAAAGAGAAATGACCCAAATCAACAAAATCATGAATGAAAGAGGAGAGATCACAACCAACACCAAAGAAATACAAACAATTATAAGAACATATTATGAGCAACTCTATGCCAGCAAATTAGATAACCTGGAAGAAATGGGTGCATTCCTAGAGATGTATCAACTACCAAAATTGAACCAGGAAGAAATAGAAAACCTGAACAGACCTATAACCACTAAGGAAATTGAAACAGTCATCAAAAATCTCCCAAGAAACAAAAGCCCAGGGCCAGATGGCTTCCCAGGGGAATTCGATCAGACATTTCAAGAAGAATTAATACCTATTCTCCTGAAACTTTTCCAAAAAATAGAAATGGAAGGGAAACTTCCAAACTCATTTTATGAGGCCAGCATTACCTTGATCCCAAAACCAGACAAAGACCCCATCAAAAAAGAGAATTACAGACCAATATCCTTGATGAACATGGATGCAAAAATTCTCACCAAATTACTAGCCAATAGGATCCAACAGTACATTAAAAGGATTATTCACCATGACCAAGTGGGATTTATTCCTGGGCTGCAAGGCTGGTTCAACATCCGCAAATCAATCAACGTGATACAATACATTAACAAAAGAAAGAGCAAGAATCATATGATCCTCTCAATAGATGCAGAAAAAGCATTTGACAAAGTACAACATCCTTTCTTGATCAAAACTCTTCAGGGTATAGGGATAGAGGGTACATACCTCAATATCATAAAAGCCATCTACGAAAAACCTACAGCGAATATCATTCTCAATGGGGAAAGGCTGAGAGCTTTTCCCCTAAGGTCAGGAACGCGGCAGGGATGTCCACTCTCACCACTGCTATTCAACATAGTATTAGAAGTCCTAGCTACAGCAATCAGACAACAAAAAGAAATCAAAGGCATCCAAATCGGCAAAGAGGAAGTCAAACTCTCTCTCTTTGCAGATGATATGATACTGTATGTGGAAAACCCAAAAGACTCCACCCCAAAACTGCTGGAACTCATACAGGAATTCAGTAAAGTAGCAGGATATAAAATCAATGCACAGAAATCAGTGGCATTCCTATACACCAACAACAAGACAGAAGAGAGACAAATCAAGGAGTCGATCCCATTTACAATTGCACACAAAACCATTAGATACCTAGGAATAAATCTAACCAAAGAGGCAAAGGATCTGTACTCAGAAAACTATAAAATACTCATGAAAGAAATTGAAGAAGACACAAAGAAATGGAAAAACGTTCCATGCTCATGGATTGGGAGAATCAACATTGTGAAGATGTCAATGCTACCTAGAGCAATCTACACATTCAATGCAATCCCCATCAAAATACCATCCACTTTTTTCAAAGAAATGGAACAAATAATCCTAAAATTTGTATGGAACCAGAAGAGACCCAGAATAGCCAGAGGAATACTGAAAAAGAAAAGCAAAGCTGGCGGCATCACAATTCCGGACTTCCAGCTCTATTACAAAGCTGTCATCATCAAGACAGTAAGGTACTGGCACAAAAACAGACACATAGATCAATGGAACAGAATCGAGAGCCCAGAAATGGACCCTCAACTCTATGGTCAACTTATTTTTGACAAAGCAGGAAAGAATGTCCAATGGTAAAAAGACAGTCTCTTCAACAAATGGTGTTGGGAAAATTGGACAGCCACATGCAGAAGAATGAAACTGGACCATTTCCTAACACCACACACAAAAATAGACTCCAAATGGTTGAAAGACCTAAATGTGAGACAGGAGTCCATCCAAATCCTAAAGGAGAACACAGGTAGCAACCTTTTCGACCTTAGCCGCAGCAACTTCTTCCTAGAAACATCGCCAAAGGCACGGGAAGCCAGGGCAAAAATGAACTATTGGGATTTCATCAAGATAAAAAGCTTTTGCACAGCAAAAGAAACAGTCCACAAAACCAAAAGACAACCGACAGAATGGGAGAAAATATTTGCAAATGACATATCAGATAAAGGGCTAGTATCCAAAATCTATAAAGAACTTATCAAACTCAACACCCAAAGAACAAATAATCCAATCAAGAAATGGGCAGAAGACATGAACAGACATTTCTCCGAAGAAGACATCCAAATGGCCAACAGGCACATGAAAAAGTGCTCAACATCGCTCGGCATCAGGGAAATCCAAATCAAAACCTCCATAAGATACCACCTCACACCCGTCAGAATGGCTAAAATTAACAAGTCAGGGAACGACAGATGTTGGCGGGGATGTGGAGAAAGGGGAACCTTCCTACACTGTTGGTGGGAATGCAAGCTGGTGCAACCACTCTGGAAAACAGTATGGAGGTTCCTCAAACAGTTGAAATTAGAGCTACCGTTCGATCCAGCAATTGCACTACTGGGTATTTACCACAAAGATACAAATGTAGGGACCCGAAGGGGTACGTGTACCCCAATGTTTATAGCAGCAATGTCCACAATAGCCAAACTGTGGAAAAAGCCAAGATGCCCATCGATAGATGAATGGATAAAGAAGAGGTGGTATATATACACAATGGAATATTATGCAGCCATCAAAAGGAATGAGATCTTGCCATTTGCAACGACGTGGATGGAACTGGAGGGTGTTATGCTGAGTGAAATAAGTCAATCAGAGAAAGACATGTATCACATGACCTCACTGATATGAGGAATTCTTAATCTCAGGAAACAAACTGAGAGTTGCTGGAGTGGTTGGGGGTGGGAGGGATGGGGTGGCTGAGTGATAGACATTGGGGAGGCTATGTGCTACGGTGAGCGCTGTGAATTGTGCAAGACTGTTGAATCACAGATCTGTACTTCTGAAACAAATAACGCAACATATTTTAAGAAAAAAGAAAAAAAAAGAAGATAACAGGAGAGGAAGAAAAGGGGAGTATGTCAGAGGGGGAGACGAACCATGAGAGATGATGGACTCTGAAAAACAAACTGAAGTTTCTAGAGGGGAGGGGGGTAGGGGGATGGGTTAGCCTGGTGATGGGTATTGAGGAGGGCACGTTCTGCATGGAGCACTGGGTGTTATGAACAAACAATGAATCATGGAACACTGCACCGAGAACTAATGATGTAATATATGGTGATTAACATAACAAGAAAAAAATAAAAAAAAAAATAAGGTCCAACATGCACAAAACCTAAGAAAAGTGTAAGATGATATTTTATGTTCACACACAGACACATACATGACTGAGTGAGGATTTATAAGGGAAACAGGTATAGCAGAACAAAGAGATCTAATGCCTGCAAGACTGGTGTACATTTTCTCTTTCCAAACTTAGCCTATAAGTCCATCAAAGCAAGGGATTTCATGTTTAATATTGCCTATTTGTTGAATATCTATCTTCTCCTTATATACCCCACTAGTCAAATACAGAGACACTATATCACCACCTGCAAATGTACTCTCTGGAAGACAGAGCTGAGAACTTCCTCATCTCTAACTGATATATCCACAAGATCCAGAATACTCTCTGGCAAATAGTGACACTGAATAAAGGTTTAGTGAATTAATTCATGAATGATGTAATATATTTTTCTCCCCTCAAATTCAGAAATAACCCTATTGGAATTAACTTGATCAACTGAAAAGATCAAAAATCTTTCCTAGAATGTAGTTTTCTGAAAGGAGAATAAATATGAGCAGAACAAGGCAAAGAAGGAACAACCATTCCCCTTGCTCTCCAGGGTAGATACATTGAATCATCTAAGCTCCCACTCAGGAAAACAGGTACTTGACACCATCCCATGCCAAGAAATATCATGTGTTTTATGTGAAATCAGTATTGGTCATGACTGCCAGGAATAAAACTTCCACCCTCAACAGCTGAAGAACAGGAATCTGCAAACCATAGCATTACAATTGAGTCTATAATCACTGGGCCATAGACTCTTGGACACACCAAGGGACTTTCCTTAACAAAAAATGACTCCTCATATCCTCATAGCACTCCCAAAACATAATTTCTTAAAGAAAGGCCTGACTTCCATCCAGAATTTGTGAATCATTTGCTTAAAGCTGAATCACAGTGACAGGGACACACCTCCCAAATGTGGCTGCTGTCCGTGACAATAAAGACACTGCTGTGTCTTCAAGTTTAGTGCCCCAAACCCTTCAGAGCAAAAGGCTATTGCCAACTTGGTCCCTAAAGATCTGTGAACCTCTCCTGGGGCACTGAGTCAACTGCAAGAGAAGGTGCTATCCAGTGAAGAGCCCACAGGTGACTCCTACAGCAGCCCAGTCAATGTTGGCTCCTGAGACTTACTGTTCACCAACACCTCCTCTTTGGCTAATGGGGAGCTCCTTATGACCGGCTGCCTAGGAAGGGATGTGCCTCCACTGGATTCACAAATGGCCAGCTCAGTAAGCAAGTAGAGGCCAAAACCAAATTTCTCCATCACAACAGCCCCTCTAGGTTGTGCCCAAATACAGAGGTGATGGGAAATTCTTCCTAGCAGAGAATGAGAAATACATGGGAATAGAATCTAGATGTGGATAAATGTAAATAAATACTCACAGTATGCTAATAATAAGGATGTGTGAGGTTTAAAATTTATGCATAATTAAATTGAATGACAACAATAACTCAAAAGCCTGGGGTTAATTTAGCAAAAGTAAAGCATTCAAGGTTCCCTGGGTTTTCTGAAAAAGAGTAGAAATACTGATGTTTATTAGATTATAAGTCAAGGATGTTTGTTATAATTTCTAGAGTGCTTTTTAAAATAATTATTTTCAAAATTCTACAAACTATTGGGAAGGGAGGAATAATAAAAACAGTCAGTCTAAAAAGAGTCAAGAGAGGAGATATAAATAGATATCAGATGTTGAAGAGGAGTTTCACTTTCATAGAGGGTGTAGAAATCTGGCTTACCTGAGTCAGACCTCAGAGAAGGAAGTCAGGAGCTATACATTGAATAAGAAGAACTCAGTTAAAATGTGTACCAACTTTCCCAAACCTGAGTATGAGTGAGCATGACAGTATGGGGGCCCCAGGTGTCTCAGAAATGGGACTTTGCACCCATTTGAACATCCTTCTTCCTGCTTATCCACTGTGTGCTTGTGAGAAACGCTGGCAACAGGAAAGTGGATCAGAGAATGCCTCCCTCAGTGGAGCTGACATGGAGAGGGGAGCAGCCATCACTGTAAAGGTACAAGGCCCCACTAGGGCCCTGCTCTTCCTGGGAAAACAAGGACCTTAAGCTATGAGAAAAGGGCAGCAAACTCTGTTGCCGCAAGTGCACACATAAAGACCCACTGTGGCTGGGTAAAAAATAGAAGGAAAAAGTCCTCTACTCCCAGGGTAGATTGAGGAAAAGTCTTGGTCCAAATTCCTATACCAGTATCATTAGAACTATCATCATCATTATCATCACGATTATTAGAGATATTTACTAGGTGAGGGCAGAAATTCTCACATAAGAACAACAATAATACCAAGAAGAGTTTGGCCACCACAGAAAAGAGGTACAGGATCACTGAGAAAGCCCTATACTCAAGACACAGGTGCTTGGGGCTTACCTGAGACTGAGGATGAACCAGGACAATAGCCAATGTCCTTCTGCCCCACCAAGTAACACTCAGCAGTCATTTACACTAGAGGAAATCAAAGCTCAGAAAGAGACCGCCTCTGTGGTGTAAGTGCACCAGAACGACCCAAAGCTGAAGGTGGAGTAAGAAAATTAAGAAAAGCCTCCAGAGTCCCAGCCACCACCTGAAGAACAAGGTAATACTAGGATAATTTGAAACCTGTGGTGCACAGACATAACCATAGCAACAACAAGTCCCCTATTCACCTCAACTCCTTAGTCAATGGACTCAGTCTCCATACTAACAGCTTAGCAGAAGAGGCATGCCATTTTTTGGACATAAAAACTGCTTACCTCAGAAAACAAAAAAGGATATTTCAAAAATAAGAGAAGGCCAAGCTATCAGGAAATATAACAATTCTTTTTTTCCTTTTTAAAAATTTTTTATTTAAATTCAACTTAATTAACATTATTAGTATCAGAAGTAGAATTTAGTGATTCATCAGTTGCATACAACACCCAGTGCTCATTACATCTTGTGCCATCCTTAATGTCCATCACCCAGTTACTCCATCCCCCCACCCATCTCCCCTCCAGCAACCCTCAGTTTGTTTCCTATAATTAAGAGTCTCTTATGGTTTGCCTCTCTCTGTTTTTATCTTATTTAATTTATTTTTATTTTTCTTCCCTTCCCCTATGTTCATCTGTTTTGTTTCTTAAATTCTATATGTGAGTAAAATCATATGGTATTTGTCTTTCTCTGACTGACTTATTTCACTTAGCATAATACCCTCTAGTTCCATTTGTTGCAAATGGCAAGATTTCATGGTTCTTGATGGCTGAGTAATATTCCATTATATATATATATATATATATATCACATCTTCTTTATCCATTCATCTCTAAACTGGCATGAACCATATAACATAACTTAAAATATGTAAATGATAACTGACAGGAATAAAAGAAGAAGACAAATCCACAATCATAGCAGAAGACACATCTTTTGCAAAAACTGATAGGATAAATAAGTTAAAATCAGTGAGGTTAGAAAAGATTTGAAAAATGTAATTAGCACACTTGACCTAATTGGCAGGTCAAGAACATCACAGGAAACATCTAAAGAAGACACATTCTTTTGAAATGCATGTAGAACTTTATTTTTTTTTTAATGACCACATGGCTGGCATAAACCAAGTCTCAAAAATATTAAATTTTGAATCATTCAGAATGTTATATAACCACTTAGAATAAAGCCAGAAATTTAAAAAATAAAATGTAACTAGAAAATCCTCAATTGCTTGGAAGTGCAGCAATGCACTTCTAAGTAACCCTTGAGTCAAAGAAGGAATACAACGGAATTTATTTTTTTATTTTAGCTGAAAATATTAGTAAAATTAGAGCATATCAAGATTTATGAAATACATCTAAGAAGTGACTAGAGAGGGTACGCAGGCAAGATGGCGGAGGATTAGGAGACCTGGATTTCGTCTGGTCTCAGGAATTCAGCTGAATAGGGATCAAACCATTCTGAACACCTACGAACTCAACAGGAGACCGAAGAAGAGAATAGCAACAACTCTCTGAACAGAGAAGTGACCACTTACTGGAAGGTAGGACATGCGGAGAAGTGAATCCGAGGCGATATTCGGGAGGATAGACGGCGGGGGAGGGGGCCTCCGTCAGCCACTTCTGGCAAATGATAGAGCCGCGGAGCACAAAATCGGAACTTTTAGAAGCCGGCTCTGCTGAGGGACGTCGCTCCAGTGGCTAAGCGGGGGGTGGAACACTCGCAGGACAGTGTGCTCTCAGGACCCTCAGGGTCACAGAAAGACTGGGGGTGCCTGAGTGCAGCAGAGCTCCCAGGTATTGGAGCGGGGAAGACGGCTGCAGAGATGGAGCTGAGGCGCGGGCTCTCAGCTCCGGCTTGCCATAAACTGCGATCTGCGGCCCAGTCGGGCCACTGCTCCTCCAGCAGGGACCTAACAAGCAGCAGATCCGGGGAGGCTCCCCTCCCTCCCCTGGGAGGAACGGCGTGGGAGCGCACCGCAGGGATCTCCTGGGTTTGGAGACTGCACACGGGGTCGGGTGCCAGAGATAGAAACACTCGGTCACAGGCCCGGTGAGCATGCAGTGCGGCTGGAGACCAGGGAGACGGGAGTGACTGCTTTCTCTGGGAGTGCACTGAGGAGCAGGGCCCCGAGTTCTCAGCTCCTCCGAGTGGAGATTGGGAGGCCACCATTTTCACCCTGGTCCACCAAAGCTGTACCAGAGCTTGCAGGGAACAAATCTCCTGAGAGCAAACCCCAGCAGCTTGCTTAGCCCGGGGCGACAAGGGTGGGGCAATTCCGCCTCCGGCAAAGACATTAGGGAAGCACAACAACAGGCCCCTCCCCCAGAAGATCAGCACGAACAGCCAGCAAGCCAAGACCAAGTTTACCGATGAAGGAGAACGGGAGAACTCAGCACTAGGGGAATACTGCACATAGAATTCATGGCTTTTTTTACCATGATTCATTAGTTTTTCAAAGTTAATTTTTTTAAATGGTTTTTCTTAAATTTTTCTTTTTCCCTTTTTCAACCAACATCTTATCAATCCCTTTTTTTTAAAAAACATTTTTTATTTTTCATTTTTAGAGTCATATTTTATCCCTTCATAGTAGTTAACCTTATTTTTGGCATATATATATAAGTTGTTCTCTCTTTAAAATTTTGAGATACAGTTTCTTCTAACAGATCAAAATATACCCTAAATCACTAGTGTAAGGCTTTGTTCTAGTCTCCTGCCTGATCACATTCTCTCCTTTTTTTTTCTTTTTCTTTTTTTTAAATCTTCTTCTTTCTTTTTTCAAACAACTTCTTATCGTATCAATCCTCTTATAAAATCTTTTATAATTTTCATCTTTACAGTCATCTTCCATCCCTTCATTGTATCAACCCTTGTTTTGTACCTATATAAGTCTTTCCTCCTTTAAAATTTTTGGAGGCACTTTTTTCTAACAGACCAAAACACACCTAAAATCTAGTGTGTGGCACTGATCTATGCACTAGCCTGATCATATTGGATCATATTCGGTTTTTTTCGTATTATTCTGTTTTTGTATTTATCTTTTTGTTTTTCTTTTCTTTCTTTTTCTTTTTTCTTTCTTTCCCTTTCTTTTCCCCTGGTTTCAGGTCTTTTCTGATTTATATAGAGTATATTTCCTGGGGACATTGTTAACCTGTTAGCATTTTGTTCTCTCATTCATCTATTCTCCTCTGGACAAAATGACAAGACGAAAGAAATCACCTCAGCAAAAAGAACAAGAGATAATACCCTCAGCCAGGGACCTACTCAATATGGACATTAGTACAATGTCGGACCTAGAGTTCAGAATCATGACTTTAAAGATACTAGCTGGGCTTGAAAAAAGCGTGGAAGTTATTAGAGAAACCTTTCTGGAGAAATAAAAGAACTAAAATCTAACCAAGTCGAAATCAAAAGGGCTATTAATGAGGTGCAATCAAAAATGGAGGCACTAACTGCTAAGATAATTGAGGCAGAAGAGAGAATCAGTGATATAGAAGACCAGATGATGGAAAATAAAGAGGCTGAGATAAAGAGAGAGAAACAACTACAGGATCACGAAGGCAGAATTCGAGAGATAAGTGATAGGATCAGATGAAACAACATTAGAATAATTGGGATCCCAGAAGAAGAAGAAAGAGAGAGGGGGGCAGAAGGTATATTGCAGCAAATAATAGCAGAGAACTTCCCTAATGTGAGGAAGAAAACAGGCATCAAAATCCAGGAGGCACAGAGAACCCCTCTCAAAATCAATAAAAATAGGTCAACATCCCGACATCTAATAGTAAAACTTACGAGTCTCAGAGACAAAGAGAAAATCCTGAAAGCAGCTAGGGAGAAGAGATATGTAACCTACAGTGGTAGAAATATTAGATTGGCGACAGAACTATCCACAGAGACCTGACAGGCCAGAAAGGACTGGCATGATATCTTCAGAGCACTAAACGAGAAAAATATACAGCCAAGAATACTATATCCAGCTAGGCTCTCATTGAAAATTGAAGGAAAGATAAAAAGCTTCCAGGACAAACAAAAACTAAAGGAACTTGCAAACACGAAACCAGCCCTCCAAGAAATATTGAAAGGGATCTTCTAAGCAAAGAGAGAGCCTAAAAGTAGCACAGATCAGAAAGGAACAGAGACAATATACAGTAAGGGTCACCTTACAGGCAATACAATGGCACTAAATTCATACCTTTCAATAGTTACCCTGAATGTAAATGGGCTAAATGCCCCAATCAAAAGACACAGGCTATCAGAGTGGATTAAAAAACAAGACCGATCAATATGCTGTCTGCAAGAGACTAATTTTAGACCCAAAGACACCCCCAGATTGAAAGTGAGGGGGTGGAAAATCATGTACCATGCTAATGGACACCAAAGAAAGCTGGGGTGGCAATCGTATATCAGACAAATTAGAGTTTAAACCAAAGACTGTAATAAGAGATGAGGAAGGACACTATATCCTACTTAAACGGTCTATCCAACAAGAAGATCTAATAATTGTAAATATCTATGCCCCTAACATGGGAGCAGCCAATTATATAAGCCAATTAATAACAAAAGTGAAGAAACACATTGACAACAATACAATAATAGTGGGGGATTTTAACCCCCCCTGACTGAAATGGACAGATCATGTAAGCAAAAGATCAACAAGGAAATAAAGACTTTAAATGACACACTGAACCAAATGGACTTCACAGACATGTTCAGAACATTCTATCCCAGAGCAACAGAATACACATTCTTCTTTAGTGCCCATGGAACATTCTCTAGAATTGATCACATCCTAGGTCACAAATCAGGTCTCAAACAGTACCAAAAGATTGGGATTATTCCCTGCATATTTTCAGACCACAGTGCTTTGAAACTAGAACTCAATCAGAAAAGGAAAGTCGGAAAGAACTCAAATTCATGGAGGCTAAAGAGCATCCTACTAAAGAATGAATGGGTCAACTAGGAAATTAAAGAAGAATTAAGAAAATTCATGCAAAACATTGAAAATGAAAACAAAACTGTTCAAAATCTTTGGGATACAGCAAAGGCAGTCCTGAGAGGAAAGTATATAGCAATACAAGCCTTTCTCAAGAAACAAGAAAGGTCTCAAATACACAACCGAAACCTACACCTAAAAGAGCTGGAGAAAGAACAGCAAATGAAGCCTAAACCCAGCAGGAAAAGAGAAATAATAAAGATCAGAGCAGAAATCAATGAAATAGAAACCAAAAGAACAGTAGAACAGTTCAACAAAACTAGGAGCTGGTTCTTTGAAAGAATTAACAAGATTGATAAACCCCTGGCCAGACTTATCAAAAAGAAAAGAGAAATGACTCAAATCGACAAAATCATGAATGAAAGAGGAGAGATCACAACCAACACCAAAGAAATACAAACAATTATAAGAACATATTATGAGCAACTCTATGCCAGCAAATTAGATAACCTGGAAGAAATGGGTGCATTCCTAGAGATATATCAACTACCAAAATTGAACCAGGAGGAAATAAAAAACCTGAACAGACCTATAACCACTAAGGAAATTGAAGCAGTCATCAAAAATCTCCCAAGAAACAAAAGCCCAGGGCCAGATGGCTTCCCAGGGGAATTCTACCAAACATTTAGAGAAGAATTAATACCTATTCTCCTGAAACTGTTCCAAAAAATAGAAATGGCAGGAAAATTTCCAAACTCATTGTATGAGGCCAGCATTACCTTGATCCCAAAACCAGACAAAGATCCCATCAAAAAGGAGAATTACAGACCAATGTCCTTGATGAACATGGATGCAAAAATTCTCACCAAAATACTAGCCAATAGGATCCAACTGTACATGAAAAGGATTATTCATCATGACCAAGTGGGTTTATCCCTGGGCTGCAAGGCTGGTTCAACATCCGCAAATCAATCAACGTGATACAATACATTAACAAAAGAAAGAACAAGAATCATATGATCCTCTCAATAGATGCAGAAAAAGCATTTGACAAAGTACAGCATCCTTTCTTGATCAAAACTCTTCAGAGTATAGGGAGAGAGGGTACATACCTCAACATCATAAAAGCCATCTATGAAAAACCCACAGTGAAAATCATTCTCAATGGGGAAAAGCTGAGAGCTTTTCCCCCAAGGTCGGGAACGCGGCAGGGATGTCCACTATCACCACTGCTATTCAACATAGTATTAGAAGTCCTAGCCACAGCAATCAGACAACAAAAAGAAATCAAAGGCATCCAAATCGGCAAAGAGGAAGTCAAACTCTCTCTCTTTGCAGATGATATGATACTGTATGTGGAAAACCCAAAAGACTCCACCCCAAAACTGCTGGAACTCATACAGGAATTCAGTAAAGTAGCAGGATATAAAATCAATGCACAGAAATCAGTGGCATTCCTATACACCAACAACAAGACAGAAGAGAGACAAATCAAGGAGTCGATCCCATTTACAATTGCACACAAAACCATTAGATACCTAGGAATAAATCTAACCAAAGAGGCAAAGGATCTGTACTCAGAAAACTATAAAATACTCATGAAAGAAATTGAAGAAGACACAAAGAAATGGAAAAACATTCCATGCTCATGGATTGGGAGAATCAACATTGTGAAGATGTCAATGCTACCTAGAGCCATCTACACATTCAATGCAATCCCCATCAAAATACCATCCACTTTTTTCAAAGAAATGGAACAAATAATCCTAAAATTTGTATGGAACCAGAAGAGACCCAGAATAGCCAGAGGAATACTGAAAAAGAAAAGCAAAGCTGGCGGCATCACAATTCCGGACTTCCAGCTCTATTACAAAGCTGTCATCATCAAGACAGTATGGTACTGGCATAAAAACAGACATATAGATCAATGGAAAGAATCAAGAGCCCAGAAATGGACCCTCAACTCTATGGTCAACTGATCTTCGACAAAGCAGGAAAGAATATCCAATGGAAAAAAGACAGTCTCTTCAACAAATGGTGTTGGGAAAATTGGACAGCCACATGCAGAGGAATGAAACTGGACCATTTCTTTACATCACACACAAAAATAGACTCCAAATGGTTGAAAGACCTAAACGTGAGACAGGAGTCCATCAAAATCCTAAAGGAGAACACAGGCAGCAACCTCTTCGACCTCAGCCGCAGCAACTTCTTCCTAGAAACATCGCCAAAGGCAAGGGAAGCAAGGGCAAAAATGAACTATTGGGATTTCATCAAGATAGAAAGCTTTTGCACAGCAAAAGAAACAGTCCACAAAACCAAAAGACAACCGACAGAATGGGGGATGATATTTGCAAATGACATATCAGATAAAGGGCTAGTGTCCAAAATCTATAAAGAACTTATGAAACTCAATACCCAAAGAACAACTAATCCAATCAAGAAATGGGCAGAATTCGTGAACAGACATTTTTCCAAAGAAGACATCCAAATGGCCCAACAGACCCATGAAAAATTGCTGAACATCGCTCAGCATCAGGGAAATCCAAATCAAAACCTCAATGAGATACCACCTCACACCCGTCAGTATGGCTAAAATTAAGAAGTCAGGAAACGACAGATGTTGGCGGGGATGCGGAGAAAGGGGAACCCTCCTACACTGTTGGTGGGAATGCAAGCTGGTGCAACCACTCTGGAAAACAGTATGGAGGTTCCTCAAACAGTTGAAAATAGAGCTACCATACGATCCAGCAATTGCACTACTGGGTATTTACCACAAAGATACAAATGTAGGGATCCGAAAGGGTACGTGTACCCCGATGTTTATAGCAGCAATGTCCACAATAGCCAAACTGTGGAAAGAGCCAGATGTCCATCGACAGATGAATGGATAAAGAAGAGGTGGTATATATACAAAATGGAATATTTTGCAGCCATCAAACGGAATGAAATCTTGCCATTTGCAACGACGTGGATGGAACTGGAGGGTGTTATGCTGAGTGAAATAAGTCAATCAGAGAAAGACGTGTATCATATGACCTCACTGATATGAGGAAATCTTAATCTCAGGAAACAAACAGTTTTGCTGGAGTGGTGGGGGGTGGGAGGGATGGGGTGGCTGGGTGATAGACATTGGTTAGCGTATGTGCTATGGTGAGCGCTGTGAATTGTGCAAGACTGCTGAATCACAGATCTGTACTTCTGAAACAAATAATGCAACATATGTTAAGAAAAAAGAAAAAAGAGAAGATAGCAGGAGAGGAAAAATGAAGGGGAGTAAGTCGGAGGGGGAGACGAACCATGAGAGACGATGGACTTTGAAAAACAAACTGAGGATTCTAGAGAGGAGGAGAGTTGGGGGATGGGTTAGTCTGGTGATGGGTATTAAAGAGGGCACATTCTGCATGGAGCACTGGGTGTTATGCACAAACAATGAATCATGGAACACTACATCAAGAACTAATGATGCAATATATGGTGATTAAAATAACAATAAAAAAGAAGTGACTAGAGATAAATATATAGCTATAAATGCATAATTTAAATAGATAAAGCAGGAAAATTAATAACCTTAGCTTGTGCAGTATCAGCAATATCCTCGCATCCTCTGAAGCTAGTAAAGAAGCAGCAAGTTAAACCCCAGGAAAGTAGAAAGAACAGAGAAAATTAACAAAGACACAAATTGTTTCCTGGAAAAGACTTGCTTATTTGATAGACTTCTATGAAAACCAGTCAGTAAAAACAAAAGAAAGCATACATACTACTGTTGGAAATGAAAAAGAAAACAGACCTTAAAAATGTAGGAAGAGGGGCTCTTGGGTGGCTCAGTCAGTTAAGCGCCTGCCTTCGGCTCAGGTCATGATCCTGGAGTCCTGGGATCAAGCCCCACGTCAGGCTCCCTGCTCAGCATGAAGTCTGTTTCTCCCTCTCACACTCCTCCTGCTTGTGCTCTCTCTCACTATCTCTGTTACTATCTGTCTCTCTCTCTCTCAAATAAATAAATAAAATCTTAAAAAAGATACAGGAAGGTATTGTACACCCCATGAGCTGAATCTAAGCTGCTACCTGTTTTTTAAAACTTGAAAAAATATTTTTGTAAGTAAAATTCTGTTGGAAGACAACCACACCTACTCATTTATATATTGTCTATGGCTGTTTTCTTGCTCTGCAGAGTTGAACAGTTACAACAGAGACTAGATTGTCCTCAAAACATAAAACATTTAGTAGCTGCTCCTTTATAGAAAGTTTGCCAACCCTGTTGTAAGGAATTACGTCCAATAAATTTAAAATGTAGAGGAAATCAACAAATTCTTAGAACATCACAATTTACTAAATGTGATCAAGAAGAAATACAAAATTCTAATAGTTGTATAACTTTAAAGAAATTAAGTCACTAATTAAATTTTAAAAAAACTGCCAGGGTCAGATAACTTCAAATGAAAATACTTTCTGACATTTAAGAAATAATATCAATATTACTTTAATTATTTTCCAACAAATTGAAAAAACCTGAACATACCTCACAATGCACTGCATGAGAGTAGGTAACTCTTAAATTCAACACTGATAAGGACATAATAAGAAAGGAAAATTAGAGAAAATAGAAGAAAAATTTTAAACAAATATTAGCAAGTAAAATCCAATAATATATAAAAAGGATAATATAGCCAAATTGGGTTATTTCAAGAATGTGAGATTGGTTTAATGTCTGAAAATCAATCAATATAATTCACCAAATTAGTAGAATAAAAGCAGAAAAGTCATCATCACCTCAGTAGATTCAGAAAGGCATTTGATAAAATTAAACATCATGAATGAGTTTTACAAACCTCTTAGGAAACTAGGGACAGAAGGAACTTTTTTTTATTTAATTAAATTCAATTAGCCAACATAATACATCATTAGGAAGGAACATCTTTTTCATCTGATGAAGAATATCTGTTTAATAAACCCTATGTAATTGTGAATTGACGAACATTTTCCTTCTGAGCTTAAGAATGAGGCAAAGATATCCAATATCACAACTTCTTCAACATTGACTAGAAATTCTGATGAGTGCAATAGGTAAAATAAATAGTCAAACAAACAAGCAAGAAGAAAAGATGTAAGGAGTGAAAAGAAAAAGATAAAAGTATTGTTATTCACAGAACACCTAATGGTGCACATAGAACATCCAAAATAATCTACAAGGAAATCAATTAGAATTAATAAATGAATTCATTGTGATATACAAGTAGACAAATATAAAAAATTAATTTTTATATTTAATAAATATATGTCTATATGCTGTAGGGGCCAAGGGCAGACTGCCCCAAAACGTGCCTCTTGGGCATATGGATTATTTTAACCAAAAGTCACTTAAGAGACAACCTGTGCTGGGACACTCAGACTCTCCTCCATGGAGACCCTCCTCCTCCTGAAAGCGGGAAATAAATCTCCATGCGAAAGTTACCCTCCCTGTAGCTGGAGGTAAAGAGACACTCTTACCATGAGAGGCGGGCAATTTAGAGCAGAGAAACTTATATATAGAACCCTTGCTACTTTTTACTAATTTACTATCCCAGCCCAAACTCTGTTTAGAATTCCTTACTAATTGAGGCTCCCAAAGTTAAGGGTTTTTTTTGTCCTGTCAATGCCTCACAGATATATTGTCTCTTTGTCTGAAAAGTATAAAAACTGCCTGCCTTGGTCATTTCTTTAGATCTCAATTTCATTCCTGAACCTCTGTGTGCACATAATAAAACTTTGGTTTTTTTTCTCCTGTTAACCTGTCTCATGTTGATTCAATTCTTAGTCTAGCTGGAAGGACCTAAAGAGTAGATTTTTCTCCCCTACAATACCAATAATTAAAAACTGAAACTTAAAAATAGATATTATTTATAATAACATTGAAAAAATCAAATACTTATGAGTAAATCCAACAAAAGATATGCAACAAATTTTAAGTGAAAACTTCAAACTATAATTGAGAGAAATTTTAAAAGTTAATGGATTAGAAGACTCCATATTACAATGATGTCAATTCTCAATTAAATCTATGGATACAAAGGACACGTTAGTCAAAAGTCAAGCAAACGTGTGTGTATGTGTGTAAACGGACAGCTTGTTTCTATAATATATGGGAATTCAAAAGACCAAGAATTAGCAAAGCATTCGTGAAAAAGAACATGGATGGAAGATTTAGGATGCTATATATCAAGAATTATTTCAAAGCTACAGTAAATAAGATAACATGATATGAGCACAAGAAAGACAAAAGTGACCAATGTAACCATGTAGAATCTAGAAATTGGTGAATACACATATGGTCACTTGATTTATTATACACATGACAGTAAAGCATATGGATAAGGACAGTGTTTTAATGAATAATTGTGGGTCGATTGACTATTCATATGGAAGAAAATGAATTTTGTTTCATACCTCACATCATGCATAAAAATAAATCCCAGAAGGACTAGTTTTAAGTGCGTAAGTTAAAGCATAAGGATTCTCCAAGAAAACTTAGAAGAACGTTTCTTTGTCTTTAAGGTAAGTAATGATTTCTTATATGGGACACAAAGAGAAAGAACCATAAAGGAAAAACATTAAACTACATAAAAATGGGGGGGAGAAAAGATGGTGGAGGAGTAGGGGACCCTATTCCAACTGGTCCCTAAATTGAGCTGGATATCTACCAGACCACTCTGAACGCCCACAAAATCAGCCTGAGATGTAAAAAGATATATCTGGATCTCTACAAATAGACTATCACAGGTGGTTGGTTTTGAGGTATGAAGTGGGGAGCCATGATTCTGTGAGCAGATATCAGAAGGTAAACAGAAGGGGGAGGGAGACGTGGCGATCCTGCAGTGCAGGTGAGCGATAGACTCCCACGCTGAGGACCCAGCACAGACTCGAAGACCAGTAGCAGTGGGGAAAGGACCATAAGGCAGCACCCCCAGACTGAAACCCTGAGTGGTGCAGCCATGCATGGGAACGTGGGGTAGATGGTGGTTTTAGAAGCACAAAGGCCAGAGACATTCCCCTGTGCCCCAACCTGGAGGCAAGGACTGGGAGCCCTGCTAAGGGGTGCACAACCCAGGAGGCTGTATTTTATAGAAGCAAGGACAGAAACAGAGATAGTGTGGCCTGGAGAGCTCACTGAAGAACAGACTGTGATCTCTCTGCTCTGAGGCAGAGGGTTGGAAACAATCTCTTCTGCTCTGACTCTCAGAAGAGACATGGAAAGCCACCAGGGAAAGCTGCCAGAGAAAACAAGCCCCCAGAAACCGGTTTGCACTGGGCCCATCCCAACCCACAGGGGGCAGGGCAACTCTGCCCAAACAGGGTTGCCTGAGTAACAGAGCAGCAGGCCCCTCCCCCAGAAGACAGGCTGGGAGAACAAGAGGCCAGCAACCTTAAGGTCCCTATAAAACAGGTGTGTCTTGCTTGGGTTGTGGTCAATAATTTGGACACTGTACATTCCCTCAATCACCCCTGAACAGAATGACTAGGAGGAGGAACTCCCAAAATAGGAAAGACTCAGAGACTGTGACTTCTGTCACAGATTTAGAAATGGATACAGATATAACCAAGATGTCGGAAATGGACTTCAGGATAACAGTTATGGAGATGACGGCTAGAATGGAAGAATCAATTAATGGCAACATAGTCTCTAAGGGCAGAAATGAAAGCTGAACTGGCAGAATTTAAAAATGCTATCAGTGAGATCCAATCTAATCTAGATAATCTAACAACTAGAGTAAGTGAGGCAGAAAAATGAATTAGTAACCTATAAGACCAATTGATAGAAAAGAAGGAAAAAGAGGAGGCCAGGGAGAAACAATCAAAATCCATGAAAACAGAATTAGGGAAATAAATGACCTCATGAAACATTCCAAGTCAGAATTATTGGGATCCCTGAGGGGGTGGAGAGAGAGAGGACTAGAAGATATATTTGAGAAAAACATAGCTGAGAACTTCCCTAATCTGGGGAATGAAACAAACATTCATGTCCTAGAGACGGAGAGGACCCCTCCCAAGATCAAGGAAAACAGGCCAACAACCCGGCATGTAATAGTAAAACTCACAAATCTTAGAACCAAGGAAACCATCTTAATGGCAGTTAGGGGGAAGAGATTCCTTACCTACAGAGAGAGGAACATCAGAATAACATCAGACCTATCCACAGAGACCCGGCAAGCCAGAAAGGGCTGGCAAGACATATTCAAAGTACTAAATGAGAAGAACATGCAGCCAAGAACGCATTATCCAGCAAAGCTGTCATTTAGAATGGTTGGAGAGATGCAGAGCTTCCAAGACAGGCAGAAACTGAAAGAATATGTGACCACTAAGCCGGCCCTGCAAGAAATATTAAGGGGGGGTTCTATGAAAGAAGAAAGACCCCAAGAGTGATATACAACAGAAATTTACAGGCAATCTATAGGAACAAGGACTTCACAGGCAACATGATGACAATAAATTCATATCTTTCAATAATCACTCTCAACAGGAAAGGCCTAAATGCTCCCATAAAATGGCACAGGGTTGCAGATTGGATAAAAAGACAGGCCCCATCCATATGCTGTCGACAAGAGACTCATTTTGAACCTAAAGATACATCCAGACTGAAAGTGAAGGGCTGGAGATCCATTTTCCATGCCAATAGACCACAAAAGAAAGCGGGGGTAGTAATTCTTATATCAGACAAATTAGATTTTAAACTAAAGACTGCAGTTAGAGACACAGAAGGACACTATATCATTCTTAAAGGGTCTATCCAACAAGAAGATCTCACAAATGTAAATATCTATGCCCCCAACATGGGAGCAGCCAACTACATAAGCCAACTGTTAACTAAAATAAAGAGGCATATTGACAATAATACGTTAATTGTAGGAGACCTCAATACTCGACTCTCAGCAATAGACAGATCATCTAAGCAGAAAATCAACAAAGAAACAAGAGCTTTGAATGATACACTGGACCAGATGGACCTCATAGGTATAAAAAGAACATTCCACCCTAAAACAACAGAATACTCTTCTCGAGCACACACAGAATTTTCTCCAGAATAGACCAAATACTGGGTCACAAATCAAGTCTTAACTGATACCAGAAGATTGAGATTATTCCCTGTATATTCTCAGACCAAAATGCTTTAAAACTGGAACTCAATCACAAGAAAAATTTTGCAGAAACTCAAAACTTGGAAGCTAAAGACCACTCTGCTCAAGAATGTTTGGGTCAACCAGGAAATCAAAGAACTTAAACAATTCGTGGAAACCAATGAGAATGAAAATCCATCAGTCCAAAACCTATGGGATATTGCAAAGGCGGTCCTAAGGGGGAAACACATAGCCATCCAAGCCTTACTCAAAAAAATAGAAAAATCCCAAATTCACCAAATAACTTTACACCTTAAAGAACTAGAGAAAAGGCAAAAAACGATGTCTAAGCCATGCATTAGAAGAGAAATATTTAAGATTAGAGCACAGATCAATGAATTAGAAACCAGAAACACAGTAGATCAAATCAGTTAAACTAGAAGCTGGTTCATTGAAAGAATTAATAAGATCAATAAACCACTGGCCAGGGAGCATAGGCAAGATGGTGGAGGAGTAGGAGACCTGGATTTCGTCTTGTCCCAGGAATTCAGCTGCATAAGGATCAAACCATACTGGAAACCTACGAACTCAACAGGAGATCGAAGAAAAGAATAGCAACAACTCTCTGAACAGAAAAGTGACCACTTTCTGGAAAGTAGGATGTGCAGAGAAGTGAATCCAAGGTGATATTCGGGAGGATAGACAGCAGGGGAGGGGGCCTCCCTCAGCCACTTCTGGCAAGTGATAGAGCAACAGAGCACAAAGTCGGAACTTCTAGAAGTCGACTCCACTAAGGGATGTCACTCCAGTGGCTTAGTGGGGGGTGGAACACTCGCAGGACAGTGTGGTCTCAGGACCCTTGGGGGTCACAGAAAGACCAGGGATGCCTGAGTGTGGCAGAGCTCCCAGGTATCAGAGTGGGGAAGCCAGGTGCAGAGACAGAGCCAAGGCGCGGGCTCTCAGCTTGTGGTTGCCATAAACCATGATGCGCAGCACAGTCGGGACCCTGCACGTCCAGCAGGGACCCAACAAGCGGCAAATCCGGGGAGACTCCCCTTCTTCTCTCAGGAGGAGTGGTGCAGGAGCACAGCGCAGGAATCTTCTGGGATTGGAGACTCCAAAAGGGGTCATGTGCCAGGAGTAGAAATGCCAGTCACAGGCCGGGTGAGCACGGAGTGCGGCTGGAGACCAGGGAGACAGAAGTGACTGACTGCTTTTCTCTGGGGCTCACTGAGGAGTGGGGCCCTGAGTTCTCGGCTCCTCCAGGGCAGAGATCGGGAGGCTGCCGTTTCACTCTCATTCTCCAAAGCCATATGGAAAGCTTGCAGGGAACAAAAGCTCCTGAGAGCAAAGCCAAGCAGATTACTTAGCCCAGACCCCGCAACGGTGGGGCAATTCCGCCTCCAGCAAAGACATTTGGGAACCACGGCAACAGGCCCCTCCCCCAGGAGATCGGCAAGAACAGCCAGCCAAGACCAAGTTTACCGAACAATGAGAACGGCAGAACTCCAGCGCTGGGGTAATGGTGCACATAAAACTCATGGAATTTTTCCCATGATTCTTTAGTCTTTCAAAGTTAATTTTTTTAACTGTCTTTTTTTTGGGAATTTTTCTTTTTCCCTTTTTCAACCAACATCTTATCAATTCCTTTTTTAAAAAAACATTTTTGTTTTTCATTTTTAGAGTCATATTCTATCCCTTCATAGTAGTTACCCTTATTTTTGGCATATATATATAAGTTGTTCTATCTTTAAAATTTTGAGAAACAGTTTCTTCTAACAGATCAAAATATACCCTAAATCTACAGTGTATGGCTTTGTTCTAGTCTCCTACCTGATCACATTCTCTCCCCTTATATTTTCTTTTTTTTTAGATCCTCTTCTTTCTCTTTTCAAACAACTTCTTATCTTATCAATTCTTTTTATAAAATCTTTTATAATTTTCATTTTTGCAGTCATATTCCATCCCTTAATCATATTAACCCTTATTTTTTACATATATAAGTTTTTCTTTCTTTAAAATTTTGGAACGCACCTTCTTCTAACAGAACAAAATACACCCAAAATCTAGTGTGTGACACTGATCTATGCACCAGCCTGATAATATTTGATCATATTCTGCTTTTTTTGTTGTTGCTGTTCTGTTTATGTTTGTTTTTATCTTTTTCTTTTTCTGTTTCTTTTTTCATTCTTTCCCTTCCTTTTCCCCCGGTTTCAGGTTTTTTCTGATTATTTTAGAGTATATTTTCTGGGGATATTGGTACCCTGTTAGTATTTTGTTCTCTCATTCATCTGTTCTCCCCTGGACAAAATGACAAGATGGAAAAAAACACCTCAACAAAAAGAACAAGAGACAGTACCAACTGCCAGGGACCTATTCAAAATGGACATTAGTACGATGTCAGAACTAGAGTTCAGAATGATGATTTTAAAGATACTAGCTTGGCTTAAAAAAAGCGTGGAAGTTATTATGGAAACCCTTTCTGGAGAAATAAGAAAACTAAAATCTAACCAAGTCGAAATAAAAAAGGCTATTAATGAGGTGCAATCAAAAATGGGGTGTCTAACTGCTAGGATAAATGAGAAAGAAGAGAGAATTAGTGATATAGAAGTAAAATGATGGAAAATAAAGAAACTGAGAAAAAGAGAGATAAAGAACTACTGGATCACGAGGGCAGAATTCAAGAGATAAGCAATACCATAAGATGAAACAACATTAGAATAATTGGGATCCCAAAAGAGGAAGAAAGAGAGAGGGGGGCAGAAGGTATATTGGAGCAAATTATAGCAGATAACTTCCCTAATTTGGGGAAGGAAACAGGCATCAAAATCCAGGAGGCACAGAGAACCCCCTCAAAATCAATAAAAATAGGTCAAACCCCGACAAAACTTATGAGTCTCAGAGACAAAGAGAAAATCCTAAAAGCAGCCTGGGAGAAGAGATCTGTAACCTACAATGGTAGAAACATTAGATTGGCAACAGACCTATCCACAGAGACCTGGCAGGCCAGAAAGGACTGGCATGATATCTTCAGAGCACTAAATGAGAAAAATATGCAGCCAAGAATACTATATCCAGCTAGGCTGCCATTGAAAATAGAAGGAGAGATAAAAAGCTTCCAGGACAAACAAAAACTAAAGGAATTTGCAAACATGAAACCAGCCCTACAAGAAATATTGAAAGGGGTGCTCTAGGCAAAGAGAGAGCCTAAAAGCAACATAGACCAGAAAGGAAGACAGACAATATACAGTAACAGTCACCTTACAGGCAATACAATGACACTAAATTCATATCTTTCAATAGTTACCCTGAATGTAAATGGGCTAAATGCCCCAACAAAAGACACAGTCTATCAGATTAGATAAAAAAACAAGACCCATTGATCGCTGTCTACAAGAGAATAATTTTAGACCCAAAGACACCCCGATATTGAAAGTGAAGGGATAGAAAACAATTTACCATGGTATTGGACACCAAAAGAAAGCCAGGGTGGCAATCCTTATATCAGACAAATTAGATTTTGAACCAAAGACTGTAATAAGAGATGAGGAAGGATACTATATCATACTTAAAGGGTATATCCAAGAAGAAGATCTAACAATTGTAAATATCTATGCCCTTAAAATGGGAGCAGCCAATTATATAAGCCAATTAATAACAAAAGCAAAGAAACACATCAGCAACAATGCAATATTAGTGGGGGACTTTTACACCCCTTTCACTGAAATGGACAGATCAACTAAGCAAAAGATCAACAAAGAAATAAAGACTTTAAATGACACACTGGACCAAATGGACTTCACAGATATATTCAGAACATTCCATCCCAAAACAACAGAATACACATTCTTCTCTAGTGCCCATGGAACATTCTCCAGAATAGATCACAGCCTAAGTCACAAATCAGGTCTCAACTGGTACCAAAAGATTGGGATCATTTCCTGCATATTTTCAGACCACAATGCTTTGAAATTGGAACTCAATCACAAAAGGAAAGTCAGAAAGAACTTAAATCCATGAAAGCTAAGGAGCATCCTATTAAAGAATGAATGCATCAAACAGGAAATTAAAGAAGAAATTAAAAAATTCATGGAAACCAATAAAAATGAAAACACAACTGTTCAAAATCTTGGGATATAGCAAAGGCAGTCCTAAGAGGAAAGTATATAGCCATACAAGCTTTTCTCAAGAAACAAGAAAGGTCTCAAATACACAACCTAATCCTACACCTAAAGGAGCTGGAGAAAGAACAGCAAATAAAGCCTAAGCCCACCAAGAGAAGAGAAATAATACAGATCAGAGCAGAAATCAATGAAATAGAAACCAAAAGAACAGTAGAATAGATCAACGAAACAAGGAGCTGGTTCTTAGAAGGAATTAAAAAGATTGATAAATCCCTGGCCAGACTTATCAAAAAGAAAAGAGAAATGACCCAAATCAACCAAATCATGAATGAAAGAGGAGCGATCACAACCAACACCAAAGAAATACAAACAATTATAAGAACTTATTATGAGTAAATATATGGCAGCAAATTAGATAATCTGGAAGAAATGGATGCATTCCTAGAGCTGTATCAACTAAAACTGAACCAGGAAGGATAGAAAACCTGAACAGACCTATAACCACTAAGGAAAGTGAAGCAGTCATCAAAAATTTCCCAAAAAACAAAAGCCCAGGGACAGATAGCTTCCCAGTGGAATTCTACCAAACATTTAAAAAAGAATTAATACCTATTCTTCTGAAACTGTTCCAAAAAATAGAAATGGAAGGAAAACTTCCAAACTCGTTTTTTGAGGTCACGAATACCTTGATCCCCAAACCAGACAAAGACCCCATCAGAAAGGAGAATTACGGACCAATATCCTTGATGAACACAGATGCAAAAATTCTCACCAAAAGCTAGCCAATAGGATCCAACAGTACATTAAAAGGATTATTCACCATGACCAAGTGGGGTTTATCCCTAGGCCAAGGTTGGTTCAACATCCACAAATAAATCAATGTGATACAATGCATTAGTAAAAGAAAGAACAAGAACCATATGAACGTCTCAGTAGATGCAGAAAAAGCATTGCACAAATTACAGCATCCTTTCTTGATCAAAACTCTTCAGAGTATTGGCATAGAGGGTACATACCTCAATATCATAAAAGCCATCTATGAAAAACCCACAGTGAATATCATTCTCAATGGGGAAAAACTGAGAGCTTTCCTCCTAAGGTCAGGAACGTGGCACAGATGTCCACTATCACCACTGCTATTCAACAGAGCAATAGAAGTCCTAGCCACAGCAGCCAGACAACAAAAAGAAATAAAAGACATCCAAATTGGCTAAGAAGAAGTCAAATTCTCACTCTTTGCAGATGATATGATACTTTCTGTGGAAAACCCAAAAGACTCCACCCTAAAACTGCTAGAACTCATACAGGAATTCAGTAAAGTGGCAGGATATAAAATCAAAGCAAAGAAATCAGTGGCATTCCTATACACCAACAAGACAAAAGAAAGAGAAATTAAGGAGTCAATCCCATTGACAATTATACCCAAAACCGTAAGATACCTAAGAATAAATCTAACCAAAAGGCAAAGGATCTGTACTCAGAAAACTATAAAATACTGAGGAAAGTATTTGAGGAAGACACAAAGAAATGGGAAAAGGTTCCATGCTCATGGATTGGAAGAACAAACATTGTGAAGATGTCAATGCTACCTAGAGCCATCTACACATTCAGTGCAATCCCCATCAAAATACCATCCACTTTTTTCAAAGAAATGGAACAAATAATCCTAAAATTTGTATGGAACCAGAAAAGACCTCGAATAGCCGAGGAATGTTGAAAAAGAAAAGGAAAGCTGGTGGCATTACAAGTCCAGACTTCAAGCTCTATTACAAAGCTGTCATCATCAAGACAGTATGGTACTGGCACAAAAACAGACATATAGATCAATGGAACAGAATCGAGAGCCCAGAAATGGACCCTCAACTCTATGGTCAACTCATCTTCAACAAAGCAGGAAAGAATGTCCAATGGAAAAAAGACAGTCTCTTCAACAAATGGTGTTGGGAAAATTGGACAGCCACATGCAGAGGAATGAAACTGGACCATTTCCTTACACCACACACAAAAATAGACTCCAAATGGTTGAAAGACCTAAACGTGAGACAGGAGTCCATCAAAATCCTAAAGGAGAACACAGGCAGCAACCTCTTCGTCCTCAGCCGCAGCAACTTCTTCCTAGAAACATCGCCAAAGGCAAGGGAAGCAAGGGCAAAAATGAACTATTGGGGTTTCATCAAGATAAAAAGCTTTTGCACAGCAAAGGAAACAGTCAACAAAACCAAAAGACAACCGACAGAATGGGAAAAGATATTTGCAAATGACATATTAGATAAAGAGCTAGTATCCAAAATGTCTAAAGAACTTATGAAACTCAATACCCAAAGAACAAATGATCCAATCAAGAAATGGGCAGAACACATGAACAGACATTTTTTCAAAGAAGACATCCTAATGGCCAACAGACACATGAAAAAGTGCTCAACATCATTCGGCATCAGGGAAATCCAAATCAAAACCTCAATGAGATACCACCTCACACCAGTCAGAATGGCTAAAATTAAGAAGTCAGGAAACGACTGATGTTGGCGGGGATGCGGAGAAAGGGGAACCCTCCTACACTGTTGGTGGGAATGCAAGCTGAGGCAGCCACTCTGGAAAACAGTATGGATGTTCCTCAGAAAGTTGAAAATAGAGCTACCCTACGATCCAGCAATTGCACTACTGGGTATTTACCCCAAAGATACAAATGTAGGGATCCGAACGGGTACATGCACCCAATGTTTATAGCAGCAATGTCCACAATAGCCAAACTGTGGAAAGAGCCAAGATGTCCTTCGACAGATGAAGGGATAAAGAAGTGTATATATACACAATAGACTATTATGTAGCCATCAAGAGGAATGAAATCTTGCCATTTGCAACAACGTGGATGGAACTGGAGGATAATATGCTGAGCGAAATAAGTCAATCAGAGAAAGACATGTATCACAGGACCTCACTGATATGAGGAATTCTTAATCTCAGGAAAGGAACTGAGGGTTGCTGGAGTGGTGGGGGGTGGGAGGGATGGGGTGGCTGGGTGATAGACATTGGGGAGGGTATGTGCTATGGTGAGTGCTGTGAATTGTACAAGATTGTTGAATCACAGATCTGTATCTGAAGTAAATAATACATTACATGTTCAAAAAAAAAGAAGAAGTTAGCATGAGGGGAAGAATGAAGGGAGGGAAATCAGAGGGGGAGATGATCTATGAGACACTATGGACTCTGAAAAACAAACGAGGTTTCTAGAGGGGAATGGGGTGGGAGGATGGTTTGGCCTGGTGATGGGTATTAAAGAGGGCACATTGTGCATGGAGCAATAGGTGTTATATGCAAACAATGGGTCATGGAACACTACATCAAAAACTAATGATGTAATGTATGGTGATTAACATAACATAATAAAAAAAAAACCTTAAAAACTAAATAAATAAGGGAGGCCTGGGTGGCTTAGTCATTAAGCGGCTGCCTTCAGCTCAGTTCATGATCCCAGGGTCCTGGGATCGAGCCCTGCCTCTGGCCCCCCGCTCCCTGGAAAGCCTGCTTCTCCCTCACCCACTCCCACTCCTGTGTTCCCTCTCTCACTGTGTGTGTCTCTCTCTCCCTGTCAAATAAATAAATAAACCTTAATAAATAAATAAATAAACAAACAAACAAACAAACCACTGGCCAAACTTATCCAAAAGAAAAGAGAATGGAGCCAAATTAATAAAATTATGAATGAAAAAGGAGAGATCACGACTAACACCAAGGAAATAGAAAGAATTATTGGAAATTATCAACAACTATATGCCAATAAAGTGAGCAACCTGGAAGAAATGGATGCCTTCCTGGAAACCTGTAAGCTGCCAAGACCGAAACAGGAAGAAATTGGCAACCTGAATAGGCCAATAACCACTAATGAGATTGAAGCAGTGATCAAAAACCCCCCAAAAAACAAGAGGCCAGGGCCTGATGGATTCCCTGGGGAATTCTACCAAACATTCAAAGAAGAAATAATACCTATTCTCCTGAAGCTGTTTCAAAAAGTAGAAACAGAAGGAAAGCTTCCAGACTCATTCTATGAGACCATTACCTTAATCCCCAAACCAGGCAACGACCCCATCAAAAAGGAGAATTTCAGACCGATATCCCTGATGAATATGGATTCCAAAATCCTCAACAAAATCCTAGCTAATAGGATCCAACAATACATTAAAAGGATCATCCACCACGACCAAGTGGGATTTATCCCAGGGATGCAAGGGTGGTTCAACATTCGCAAATCAATCCATGTGATAGAACACATTAATAAGAGGAGAGAGAAGAACCATATGGTCCTCTCAATTGATGCAGAGAAAGCATTTGACAAAATACAGCATCTTTTCCTGATTAAAACTCTTCAGAGTATAGGGATAGAGGGAACATTCCTCAAGTTCAAAAAATCCACCTACAAAAACCCCACAGCGAATATCATCGTCAATGAGGAAAAGCTGAGAGCCTTTCCCTTAAGGTCAGGAACACGTCAAGGATGCCTACTCTCAACCCCATTGTTCAACATAATACTAGAAGTCCTAGCAACAGCAATCAGACAACAAAAAGAAATAAAAGGTATTCAGATTGGCAAAGAAGAAGTCAAACTCTCTCTCTTCACAGATGACATGATACTTTATGTGGAAAATCCAAAAGACTCCACCTCCAAATTACTAGAACTCATACAGCAATTCAGTAATGTGGTAGGATACAAAAATCAATGCAGAGAAATCAGTTGCTTTCTTATACACTAAGAATGCAACTGTAGAAAGAGAATTTAGAGAAACGATTCCATTTACAATGGCACCAAAAACCATTAGATACCTCGGAATAAACCTAACCAAAGAGTTAAAGGATCTATACTCTAGGAACTCCAGAACACTCATGAAAAAATTGAAGAGGACACAAAAAGATGGAAAAATATTCCATGCTCATGGATCGGAAGAATAAACATTGTTAAAATGTCTATGCTACTCAGAGCAATCTATACCTTCAATGCCATCCTGATCAAAATTCCAGTGACATTTTTCAAAGTGCTGGAACAAACAATCCTAAAATTTGTATGGAATCAGGAAAAACTCCAAATCACCAAGGAAATGTTGAAAAAGAAAAACAAAGCTGGGGGCAACCCATTGCCCAATTTCAAGCTATATTACAAAGCAGTGATCACCAAGACAGCATGGTACTGGCACAAAAATAGACATATAGACCAGTGGAACAGAATAGAGAACTCAGATATGGACTCAATTCTATGGTCAAATAATCTTACAAGGCAGGAAAATACATGCAGTGGAAAAAAGACAGTCTCTTCAATAAATGGTGCTTGGAAAATAGGACAACCACATGCAGAAGAATGAAACTCGACCAGTCTCTAACACCATACACAAAGATAAACTCAAAATGGATGAAAGACCTCAATGTGAGACAGGAATCCATCAAAATCCTAGAGGAGAACATAGGCAGTAACCTCTTTGACATCAGCCACAACTTCTTTCAAGATACATCTCCCAAGGCTAATGAAACAAAAGCAAAAATGAAATTTGGGACCTCATCAAGATAAAAACCTCTGCAGAGCAAAGGAAACAGTCAACAAAACAAAGAGGGAACCCACAGAATGGGAGAAGAGATTTGCAAATGACACTACAGACAAAGGGCTAGTATCCAAGATCTATAAGGAACTCTCAAACTCAACATCCAGAAAACAAATAGACAAGTCAAAAAATGGGCAGAAAACATGAATAGACACTTCACCAAAGAAGACATACAAATGGTTAATGGACACATGAAAAAATGTTCATCATCATGAGCCATCAGGGAAATTCAAATCAAAACCACATTGAGATACCGCCTTACACCCGTTAGAATGGCAAAAATGGACAGGGCAAGAAACAACAAATGTTGGAGAGGTTGTGGAGAAAGGGGAACCCTCTTACACTGTTGGTGGGAATGTAGGTTGGTACAGCCACTTTGGAAAACAGTGTGGAGGTGCCTCAAAAAATTAAAAATAGAGCTACCCCATAGGGAGCAAGATGGCGGAGGAGTAGGAGACCTAGATTTTGTCTGGTCTCAGGAATTCAGCTGAATAGGGATCAAACCATTCTGAACACCTACGAACTCAACAGGAGATCGAACAGGAGAGTAGCAACAACTCTCTGAACAGAGAAGCGACCACTTACTGGAAGGTAGGACGTGCGGAGAAGTGAATCCGAGGCGATATTCGGGAGGATAAACGGCGGGGGAGGGGCCTCCGCCGGCCGCTTCTGGCAAGTGCTAGAGCCGCGGAGCACAAAATCGGACCTTTTAAAAGTTGGCTCGGCGGAGGGACGTCGCTGCAGTGGCTAAGCGGGGGGTGGAATCCTCCCGGGACAGTGTGGTCTCAGGACCCTTGGGGTCACAGAGAGACCGGGGGTGCCTGAGTGCGGCAGAGCTCCCAGGTGTCGGGGCGGGGAAGCCGGCTGCAGATACGGAGCAGAGTCGCGGGCTCTCAGCTCGGGGTTGCCATAAACTGTGATCTGCGGCCCAGTCGGGGCACGGCTCCCCCAGCAAGGACCCAACAAGCAGCAGATCCGGGGAGACTCCCCTTCCTTCCCGGGGAGGAGCGGTGCGGGAACGCACTGCAGGGATCTGCTGGGTTTGGAGACTCCGAGCGGGGTCGGGTGCCAGAGATAGCAACGCTCGATCACAGGCCGGGTGAGCATGGAGAGCGGCCGGAGACCGGGGACACGGGAGTGACTGCTTTTCTCTGGGGGCGCACTGAGGAGTGGGGCCCCGAGTTCTCGGCTCCTCCGGGCGGAGACTGGGAGGCCGCCATTTTCGCCCTGGTCCTCCAAAGCTGTACCGAGAGCTTGCAGGGAACAAAAGCTCCTGAGAGCAAACTGGAGCAGCTTCCTTAGCCCGGACCGACAAGGGCGGGGCAATTCTGCCTCCGGCAAAGACATTTGGAAACCACAGCAACAGGCCCCTCCCCCAGAAGATCAACACAAACAGCCAGCAAGCCAAGACCAAGTTGATCGATCAAGGAGAATAGGAGAACTCCAGCGCTAGGGGAATACTGCACATAGATTCATGGCTTCTTTTTTTTTTTTTTTTTTTTTTTTACCATGATTCATTATTTCATCAAAGTTAATTTTTGTTGACTTTTTTTTATTTTTCTTTTTCCCTTTTTCAACCAACATCTTATAAATCCCTTTTTTTTAAAAAAAAAACATTTTTTTTTTCATTTTTAGAGTCATATTTTATCCCTTCATAGTAGTTATACTTGTTTTTGGCATATATATATAAGTTGTTCTCTCTTTAAAATTTTGAGGTACAGTTTCTTCTAACAGATCAAAATATACCCTAAATCACTAGTGTATGGCTTTGTTCTAGTCTCCTGCCTGATCACATTCTCTCCCTTTTTCCTTTTTTTTTTCCTTAAATCTTCTTTCTTTTTTCAAACAACTTATCTTACCAAGTCCTTTTATAAAATCTTTTATAATTTTCATCTTTACAGTCATCTTCCATCCCTTCATTGTATCAACCCTTATTTTGTACATATATGTCTTTCTTCCTTTAAAATTTTAGGAGGCACTTTTTTCTAACAGACCAAAATACGCCCAAAATCTAGTGTGTGACACTGATCTATGCACTAGCCTGATCATATTTGATCATATTCTGCCTTTTTTGAATTGTTTTGTTTTTGTTTTTATCTTTTTTTTCTTTTTTTTTTTTCTTTTTCTCTTTCTTTTTTCTTTCTTTCCCTTTCTTTTCCCCTGGTTTCAGGTCTTTTCTGATTTGTATACAGTATATTTGCTGGGGACGTAATAAACCTGTTAGCCTTTTGTTCTCTCATTCATCTATTCTCCTCTGGACAAAATGACAAGACGAAAGAAATCACCTCACCAAAAAGAACAAGAGGTAGTACCGTCAGCCAGGGACCTACTCAATACGGACATTAGTACGATGTCGGACCTAGAGTTCAGAATCATGACTTTAAAGATACTAGCTGGGCTTGAAAAAAGCGTGGAAGTTATTAGAGAAACCCTTTCTGGAGAAATAAAAGAACTAAAATCTAACCAAATCGAAATCAAAAAGGCTATTGATGAGGTGCAATAAAAAATGGGGGCACTAAATGCTAGGATAAATGAGGCAGAAGAGAGAATCAGCGATATAGAAGACCAAATGATAGAAAATAAAGAGGCTGAGAAAAAGAGAGAGAAACAACTACAGGATCACGAGGGCAGAATTCGAGAGATAAGTGATACGATAAGACGAAACAACATTAGAATAATTGGGATCCCAGAAGAAGAAGAGAGAGAGAGAGGGGCAGAAGGTATATTGGAGCAAATTATAGCAGAGAACTTCCCTAATGTGAGGAAGGAAACAGGCATTAAAATCCAGGAGGCACAGAGAACCCCTCTCAAAATCAATAAAAATAGGTCAACACCCCGACATCTAATAGTAAAACTTACGAGTCTCAGAGACAAAGAGAAAATCCTGAAAGCAGCTCGGGAGAAGAGATATGTAACCTACAATGGTAGAAACATTAGATTGGCAACAGACCTATCCACAGAGACCTGGCAGGCCAGAAAGGACTGGCAAGATATCTTCAGAGCACTAAACGAGAAAAATATGCAGCCAAGAATACTATATCCAGCTAGGCTATCATTGAAAATAGGAGAGATCAAAAGCTTCCAGAACAAACAAAAACTAAAAGAATTTGCAAACACGAAACCAGCCCTCCAAGAAATATTGAGAGGGGTCCTCTAAGCAAAGAGAGAACCTAAAAGCAGCAAAGAGCAGAAACGAACACAGACAACAGACAGTTAACAGTCACCTTACAGGTAATACAATGGCAGTAAATTTATACCTTTCAATAGTTACCCTGAATGTAAATGGGCTAAATGCCCCAATCAAAAGACACAGGCTATCAGATTGGATTAAAAAACAAGACCCATCAATATGCTGTCTGCAAGAGACTCATTTTACACCCAAAGACACCCCCAGATTGAAAGTGAGGGGGTGGAAAACCATTTACCATGCTAATGGACACCAAAAGAAAGCTGGGGTGGCAATCCTTATATCAGACAAACTAGATTTTAAAACAAAGACTGTAATAAGAGATGAGGAAGGACACTATATCCTACTTAAAGGGTCTATCCACCAAGAAGATCTAACAATTGTAAATATCTATGCCCCGAACATGGGAGCAGCCAATTATATAAGCCAATTAATAACAAAAGCAAAGAAACACATTGACAACAATACAATAATAGTGGGGGATTTTAACACCCCCCTGACTGAAATGGACAGATCATCTAAGCAAAAGATCAACAAGGAAATAAAGACGTTAAATGACACACTGGACCAAATGGACTTCACAGACATATTCAGAACATTCCATCCCAAAGCAACGGAATACACATTCTTCTCTAGTGCCCATGGAACATTCTCCAGAATTGATCACATCCTAGGTCACAAATCAGGTCTCAATCGGTACCAAAAGATTGGGATCATTCCCTGCATATTTTCAGACCACAATGCTTTGAAACTAGAACTCAACCACAAGAGGAAAGTCGGAAAGAACTCAAATACATGGAGGCTAAAGAGCATCCTACTAAAGAATGAATGGGTCAACCAAGAAATTAAAGAAGAATTAAAAAAATTCATGGAAACCAATGAAAATGAAAACACAACTGTTCAAAATCTTTGGGATACAGCAAAGGCAGTCCTGAGAGGAAAGTATATAGCAATACAAGCCTTTCTCAAGAAACAAGAAAGGTCTCAAATACACAACCTAACCCTACATCTAAAGGAGCTGGAGAAAGAACAGCAAAGAAAGCCTAAACCCAGCAGGAGAAGAGAAATCATAAAGATCAGAGCAGAAATCAATGAACTAGAAACCAAAAGAACAGTAGAACAGATCAACGAAACTAGGAGCTGGTTCTTTGAAAGAATTAACAAGATTGATAAACCCCTGGCCAGACTGATCAAAAAGAAAAGAGAAATGACCCAAATCAACAAAATCATGAATGAAAGAGGAGAGATCACAAGCAACACCAAAGAAATACAAACAATTATAAGAACATATTATGAGCAACTCTATGCCAGCAAATTAGATAACCTGGAAGAAATGGGTGCATTCCTAGAGATGTATCAACTACCAAAATTGAACCAGGAAGAAATAGAAAACCTGAACAGACCTATAACCACTACGGAAATTGAAACAGTCATCAAAAATCTCCCAAGAAACAAAAGCCCAGGGCCAGATGGCTTCCCAGGGGAATTCTATCAGACCTTTCAAGAAGAATTAATACCTATTCTCCTGAAACTGTTCCAAAAAATAGAAATGGAAGGGAAACTTGCAAACTCATTTTATGAGGCCAGCATTACCTTGATCCCAAAACCAGACAAAGACCCCATCAAAAAAGAGAATTACAGACCAATATCCTTGATGAACATGGATGCAAAAATTCTCACCAAAATACTAGCCAATAGGATCCAACAGTACATTAAAAGGATTATTCACCACGACCAAGTGGGATTTATTCCTGGGCTGCAAGGCTGGTTCAACATCCGCAAATCAATCAACGTGATACAATACATTAACAAAAGAAAGAACAAGAATCATATGATCCTCTCAATAGATGCAGAAAAAGCATTTGACAAAGTACAACATCCTTTCTTGATCAAAACTCTTCAGAGTATAGGGATAGAGGGTACATACCTCAATATCATAAAAGCCATCTACGAAAAACCTACAGCGAATATCATTCTCAATGGGGAAAGGCTGAGAGCTTTTCCCCTAAGGTCAGGAACGCGGCAGGGATGTCCACTCTCACCACTGCTATTCAACATAGTATTAGAAGTCCTAGCCACAGCAATCAGACAACAAAAAGAAATCAAAGGCATCCAAATCGGCAAAGAGGAAGTCAAACTCTCACTCTTTGCAGATGATATGATACTGTATGTGGAAAACCCAAAAGACTCCACCCCAAAACTGCTGGAACTCATACAGGAATTCAGTAAAGTAGCAGGATATAAAATCAATGCACAGAAATCAGTGGCATTCCTATACACCAACAACAAGACAGAAGAGAGACAAATCAAGGAGTCTATCCCATTTACAATTGCACCCAAAACCATTAGATACCTAGGAATAAATCTAACCAAAGAGGCAAAGGATCTGTACTCAGAAAACTATAAAATACTCAGGAAAGAAATTGAAGAAGACACAAAGAAATGGAAAAACGTTCCATGCTCATGGATTGGGAGAATCAACATTGTGAAGATGTCAATGCTACCTAGAGCAATCTACACATTCAATGCAATCCCCATCAAAATACCATCCACTGTTTTCAAAGAAATGGAACAAATAATCCTAAAATTTGTATGGAACCAGAAGAGACCCAGAATAGCCAGAGGAATACTGAAAAAGAAAAGCAAAGCTGGTGGCATCACAATTCCGGACTTCCAGCTCTATTACAAAGCTGTCATCATCAAGACAGTATGGTACTGGCACAAAAACAGACACATAGATCAATGGAACAGAATTGAGAGCCCAGAAATGGACCCTCAACTCTATGGTCAACTTATTTTTGACAAAGCAGGAAAGAATGTCCAATGGCAAAAAGACAGTCTCTTCAACAAATGGTGTTGGGAAAATTGGACAGCCACATGCAGAAGAATGAAACTGGACCATTTCCTTACACCACACACAAAAATAGACTCCAAATGGTTGAAAGACTTAAACGTGAGACAGGAGTCCATCCAAATCCTAAAGGAGAACACAGGTAGCAACCTTTTCGACCTTAGCCGCAGCAACTTCTTCCTAGAAACATCGCCAAAGGCACGGGAAGCCAGGGCAAAAATGAACTATTGGGATTTCATCAAGATAAAAAGCTTCTGCACAGCAAAAGAAACAGTCCACAAAACCAAAAGACAACCGACAGAATGGGAGAAAATATTTGCAAATGACGTATCAGATAAAGGGCTAGTATCCAAAATCTATAAAGAACTTATCAAACTCAACACTCAAAGAACAAATAATCCAATCAAGAAATGGGCAGAAGACATGAACAGACATTTCTCCAAAGAAGACATCCAAATGGCCAACAGGCACATGAAAAAGTGCTCGACATCGCTTGGCATCAGGGAAATCCAAATCAAAACCTCAATGAGATACCACCTCACACCCGTCAGAATGGCTAAAATTAACAAGTCAGGGAACGACAGATGTTGGCGGGGATGTGGAGAAAGGGGAACCCTCCTACACTGTTGGTGGGAATGCAAGCTGGTGCAACCCCTCTGGAAAACAGTATGGAGGTTCCTCAAACAGTTGAAATTAGAGCTACCGTTCGATCCAGCAATTGCACTACTGGGTATTTACCACAAAGATACAAATGTAGGGACCCGAAGGGGTACATGTACCCCAATGTTTATAGCAGCAATGTCCACCATAGCCAAACTGTGGAAAGAGCCAAGATGCCCATCGACAGATGAATGGATAAAGAAGAGGTGGTATATATACACAATGGAATATTATGCAGCCATCAAAAGGAATGAGATCTTGCCATTTGCAACGACGTGGATGGAACTGGAGGGTGTTATGCTGAGTGAAATAAGTCAATCAGAGAAAGACATGTATCACATGACCTCACTGATATGAGGAATTCTTAATCTCAGGAAAGAAACTGAGTGTTACTGGAGTGGTTGGGGGTGGGAGGGATGGGGTGGCTGGATGATAGATATTGGGGAGGGTATGTGCTACGGTGAGCGCTGTGAATTGTGCAAGACTGTTGAATCACAGATCTGTACTTCTGAAACAAATAATGCAACATATTTTAAGAAAAAAGAAAAAGAAGAAGATAACAGGAGAGGAAGAAAAGGGGAGTATGTCAGAGGGGGAGAGGAACCATGAGAGATGATGGACTCTGAAAAACAAACTGAGGGTTCTAGAGGGGAGGGGGGTAGGGGGATGGGTTAGCCTGGTGATGGGTATTGAGGAGGGCACGTTCTGCATGGAGCACTGGGTGTTATGAACAAACAATGAATCATGGAACACTGTACCAAAAACTAATGATGTAATATATGGTGATTAACATAACAATAAAAAATTAAAAAAAAAAAAGAAACAACAGAAAATGAAAAAAAAATAAAATAAAAAAAAATAAAAAAAAAATAAAAAAAAAATAAAAATAGAGCTACCCTATGACCCAGCAATTACACTACTTAGGACATTTACCTCAAAGATACAGATGTAGTGAAAAAAAGGGCCATATGCACCCCAATGTTCATAGCAGCAATATCTGCAATAATCAAACAGTGTAAAGAGCAGAGATGCCCTTCAACAGATGAATGGATAAAGAAGATGTGGTCCATATATACAATGGAATATTACTCAGCCATCAGAAAGGATGAATACCCAACTTCTACATTGACATGGATGGGACTGGAGGAGATTATGCTAAGTGAAATAAGTGAAGCAGAGAAATCAATTATATCATTTAACTTATTTGTGGAACATAAGGAATAGCATGGAGGACATTAGGAGAAGGAAGGCAAAAATTAAGGGGGGGAATCGGAGTGGGCGATGAACCATGAGGGACTATAGACTCCGAGAAACAAACTGAGGGTTTTAGAGAGGAGGTGGTGGGGGATAGGTTAGCCCAGTGATGGGTATTAAGGAGGGCACGTACTGCATGGAGCACTGGGTTTCATACGAAAACAATGGATCGTGGATCACTACATCAAAAACTAATGATGTACTGTATGGTGACTAACACAACGTAATAAAATAAAATAAAATATTTTTAAAAAGAGGGAAAGAAAAAAAGCAACATAAAAATGTGTCATCAAAGACATTGGGGGAAAAAAATCATCCATATAGTACAAGAAGATATTTGAAATGCATATATCACTCAAAAGGTCAATATATAAATTAATTTTGCAAATGAATGAGAAAAAAAGGCAAACAATTCAATAAAAGTGGTCAAAAGTCTAGAACAGACACTTTACAAAAATGTTATAATGGCCAATTAAAAGGGGCTTACTCTTACTAATTATGGAGGAAACTACAGTTACCTCTGGCTGTGTACCCACCAGAATTGCTAACATTGAGACACATGCAATGTCAAGTGTTGGTAAGGATGTGAAGCAACTAAAACTCTAATACATTGCTGATAGAATATAAACTGGCTTAACCATTTTAGAAAGTTGTGTGGCAATGTCTCTTAAACCTCTGATGAGGCAATTATACTCCTATGTGTATAGCTAACAGAAAAATGCACATATGTTCACTAAAAGCCATATACAAGAATGATCACAGGAGCAACATACCTAATACTTGGAAACTGGAAAAAGTCCCCAAATACATTAACACTAGAGTGGATTTAAACAAGGGTGTTACAGTCATAGAATGAAATAGTACACAGTTCTGTGGTCCAAAGAACTATTGCTATAGATGACAGTCTGCAGAAACCTAAGAAATTGAATGGAAGAAGCCAGGCAAAAAAAAAGCATAAAGTACCGTTCTATTTTCTAAAAGAAATAACTCAAGAAGTCTGAATAAGGATTGTTAATGGCTATGTTTGATGGGAGAAGCATGGGTGAACTGAGCTAGCTTAGAAAGGTTTCCCAAGATCCTGTTGATGTTCTGTTTCTCAATATAGTTACTTCCTATATGGATATGTCCACTTTGGGAAAATTCATTAAGCTGTATACTCATGATTTATGTGTTTTTTCTATGTATACTACACTTCAATAAAAGATTTACTTAAGTGTTTTAGTATAAGTATACATTATTACATGGTTTTTCCAGGTAACAATAAAACACAATACTCAATAGAATATTTAAAGAAGTAAAAATACCTTTAAGATGTGCCATGAAATGTGTATGAACTCTCTTTAGAGATGATTTTCCTTCCACATAAACATATGAACAGACAGTTCAAGACACCTCACAAGCCATGAGAAATTGAACATAGCAATGTGCATGGATAAATGAGATTTTTTTAAAAATCTGAAGAATGTACTAGAGAGTACATACCATAAAGATTTTGGGAAACATATGGAAGGCAGAATAATGTGATAGATACAAGGGATCATCAAAGACACCATTGTTTCTGACAAATGGAAGATACAAAAACATAGGCTTTTTTTCACCATGAAATATATGATGCATTAGAGAAGTGAAAGATACCTGCCAAGATCCCACAATCCACACTCATATCTGTGACCCTGCGGATCTAGCACTCCTGAGTTGCACACTGGAGTAATTGTGGATTTGATCCTGCTGCTACTGCTTCTGAGCCTCTTGCAATGCCAAAAATGCTTCTTTTGGAGTGTCTCCCAGAAAGGAGGGTGTGGTTTTTCAAAGAACAGTTAAGACTTCCAGGAAGGAATCCACCTCCATTTCAAGTATTATCAAAGAAGAGGGGCTAATGTTGAAGGGGAGATGAGAGGAAGAGTCATCTGTTCTGACACTTCCTGAATTTAAATTAAAAAAGTCATATGTTATGGTCAGTGAATATGCTCAGAATGGCACCATTCTTTGGAATTTACTGAGACTTGCTTTGTGGCCTAGTATGTCAATATGTTTTATAAGCGTTCCATATTTGGGAAAAATGTTCATGTTCTAATCTTTAGATGTAGAATTCAATACATATACCCAAAGATCACCGTTATTAAAAATGTTTATATCTTTGCTTATTTGTTTCCCTCTTTACCTACCCAAGCTAAGAAATTAGAATCGAAATCTCCTGCCAGAGTGGTAAATTAATACATTTCCCTGATATTACATCAATTTTTGTTTTATCTAATCTAGAGTAATTTTTATGTGCAAAGGCATTCTAATTTTTATACCTACCTATTTACTTGACCTTTTATTAATTTGTGGTGCTTCTTTCTACTCTTCAATGTCATTTTTCATCAGGAATCCCATTGCAGCACATACTTATCTAGCTGTGTTAGCTTTCCTTACCCCAGTATATAATTTTCTACTTTCCTGCTATTAACCTTTCAATAACATTTACCTTTACATATATATCCTCTAAATAGTATTTTGGTAAGTTTTAAATTTTAAAATCTAGTGTAATAATAACTGTCTTACTGTATGAATTTAATCAATTTAAATATACCAAGATTATAATTATATTTGGCCTTCTTTGTACTGTCTTATTTTTCAGTTAATCTACCACTTTTTATATGTTTCTTTTTTTTCTTTCCTTCATTTTTTTCTTACAAATTGGTAATGCCTTTGTGTGTGTTTGTGTGTTTCCTTGTATAACATTTTTCTCCTTCCAGGTCTACAATTAAATACAATTGGTTTATATTCTTTTAGTGGCTATCCTTGACATTTTACCCTAATGTTTAATTTAAACTCTAAAATAACCAATGAGTTAATCCTTGTTCACAACATAAGAACTTTAGAATACTTTCAATATATATTAAGTCACTGCTCTGTGATAAGCATTACCAGACAAGACAGAGTCCCTATGCCTATTTCCAGTGAGGATTAGGAGGATTTTCAGTGGGAAATAGAAGACAGGCAAAAGAAATAGTATAGGTTTTCAGACACACTTAGAGAGATGGTCCAAGAATGTTCCCATCAGCTTGAACACTAGACTCATTCCTAAGGTCATAGCTTGCCAAACCATCATCTTTTCATGGTCTTGGTGAATTCTCTGATGTCTCATACTTCCATATATTTGAATCTTTTCCTGCATTCATTAGGATTTCTTAGAGGAATAATAAATGGGATAAAATTATTTAAGTAATTATTGATGAAAAATCATGTAACCAGGCATCTGTGATGCCTCCAGGCTCAAGCAACAATTAGAGCAGGAAGGGACAAATGGAAGGCAGAAGCCAAGGCAGAGAGCCTGGCTACAGAATTCTGTGGGCACAGACATGTGATGATCGGGCCATCCCTGCTGCGTGCAATGCAACCCACCTGGGGCATCTCACTGCATCCCAGGATCCCGAAGTAACCAGCATCACTCCAGGCCACCTACAGCTTGCCACCCCAGGTGATGGAGAGATGATTGTGTCATCACAGCTGGTGCAGTGGGATCCCTCACATCCACAAAGCTCTGACTGGAAAGAAGAGACAGCAGAATACCCTAAGAGATTTGTTTTAACCAGCCGCCCCTCCTCTCATTGTACTGGAACAGAGATAGAAGAAATCATGGGGATATGTGGAATTTTTAAGAAAGTTAAATGGAAAAGCACAACAATTACCATAGATAGACATGATAAAAGAAACATTTGTATGTTCTTAGATTTGAAGTGTGATAAAAGTACCTTTCCATGTGGCCAAAAAAAAAAAATCATGCAACAAAAACATGTATAGGACAATGAGAATTTCTGTTGAAAAATTAGTAAATAAATATTTTGTTATATAAATTTCATCTCAATTTTAAAAATATTAACACTTGGTAACTAGAACAAAACAAATGATGACAGTAACCAGTCTGCATCAAGAAATAAATCAAGAAAGGGAAAATGATACAATTAGGATTGGAAATGAACTTTTAAAAGGTTCATTATATACAAAAGACATAATTGTCTACATACAAAAGCCAAAATAATTTAGAGATGAATTAAGATTTGTCCAGGTGGCTGGCACTATGACCAATACATAAAAGACAATCACATTTGTATACACAAGTAACAAACAACTATAAAGCATAATATGCTAAATGACAACATGAGTTATATATACACCATTTTATTATTAGATTGCTAGGAATGGAATAATAAAATACCACAAATTGGGCAGTTGAAATAACAGAAATTTATTGTCTCAGTCACAGTTCTAAAAGATAGAAGTCCAAGATCAAGGTGTCAGCAGGTTTGGTTTCCTCTGAAATCTCTCTCCTTATATTGTGTAGCTGGTCACCTTCTCTTTCTGTATCCTCACATGGCCTTTCTTTCGTGTGTGCATATCTCCAGTGTGTCTTCATATGTCCACATCTACTCCTCTTATAAGGACACTGGTCAGGTTGGATTAGGGCTCACACTAATAGCACCATTTTAATTTAATCACCTCTTTAAAGGCTCTTACTCCACATACACTATAATTCTGAGGTTCTGGGGATTAGGGTTTCAACATATGAATTGGTGGGGGAAAATTCAGCCCATGACAACCTGGAAATGAATAAGAACATGTGTATCAACAAATGGTGCTGGAACAACTGGACAGTCACAGACGAAAACAAAACAAAACAAAACCAGACACTGACTTTACACCCTTCACAAAAATTAACTGAAAATGAATCACAGACCTAAATATAAAGTGCAAAACTATACAAGTTCTAGGAGATAACATAGGAGAAAATTGAGTGATACTGGTGATATTGGGCTTGTCAATGAGCTGTTAGATACTACCTCAAAAGCATGAAAGAAAAATTTTTTTTTACCTTATTCTTTTTTATTGTTATGTTAATCACCATATATTACATCATTAGCTTTTGGTGCAGTGTTCCATGATTCATTGTTTGTTCATAACACCCAGTGCTCCATGCAGAACGTGCCCTCCTCAATACCCATCACCAGGCTAACCCATCCCCCTATCACCCTCCCCTCTAGAACCCTCAGTTTGTTTTTCAGAGTCCATCATCTCTGATGGTTCGTCTCCCCCTCTGACATGCTCCCCTTTTCTTCCTCTCCTGTTATCTTCTTCTTTTTCTTTTTTCTTAAAATATGTTGCGTTATTTGTTTCAGAAGTACAGATCTGTGATTCAACAGTCTTGCACAATTCACAGCGCTCACCGTAGCACATACCCTCCCCAATGTCTATCACCCAGCCACCCCATCCCTCCCACCCCCAACCACTCCAGTAACACTCAGTTTGTTTCCTGAGATTAAGAATTCCTCATATCAGTGAGGTCATGTGATACATGTCAAGCATGAAAGAAAATTTTAATGAGCTGGACTTCAGTGAAATTTAAAACTTCTGCTCTATGAAAGACAATGTTAAGAGAATGGAAAGACAAGCTATGGACTGGGAAAATATTTGTAAGACACATATCTCATAAGGAACTTGTGTCCAAAATATACAAAGAACCCTTAAAGCTTAACAATAAGAAAAAAAAACAATTCAAAAGTGGACAAAAGTTGAGCAAGATGGCAGAGGAGTAGGAGACCTGGGTTTTGTCTGGTCTCAGGAATTCAGCTGAACAGGGATCAAACCATTCTGAACACCTACAAACTCAACAGGAGATCGAAGAGAAGAATAGCAACAACTCTCTGAACAGAAAAGCGACCACTTTCTGGAAGGTAGGACATGCGGAGAAGTGAATCCGAGGCGATATTCGGGAGGATAGACAGCGGGGGAGGGGGCCTCCCTCGGCCGCTTCTGGCAAGTGATAGAGCCGCTGAGCACAAAATCGGAACTTTTAGAAGTCGGCTCTGCTGAGGGACATCGCTCCAGTGGCTAAGCGGGGGGTGGAACCCTCATGGGACAGTGTGGTCTCAGGACCCTCGGGGTCACAGAAAAACTGGGGGTGCCTGAGTGCAGCAGAGCTCCCAGGTATCAGAGCGGGGAAGCCGGCTGCAGAGACGGAGCCGAGGCGCGGACTCTCACCTCGGGGTTGCCATAAACTGTGATCCGCGGCCCAGTCGGGCCACTGCTCCTCCAGCAGGGACCCAACAAGCGGCAGAGCTGGGGAGACTCTCCTTCCTCCCTGGGGAGGAGTGGCGCGGGAGTGCACCGCAGGGATCTGCTGGGTTTGAAGCCTCCACTCGGGGTCGGGAGCCAGAGAGAAACTCTCGGTCACAGGCCGGGTGAGCACGGACTGTGGCCATAGACCAGGGAGACAGGAGTGACTGCTTTTCTCTGGGGGCACACTGAGGAGCGGGGCCCCAAGTTCTCAGCTCCTCCGGGTGGAGATTGGGAGGCCATCATTTTCACCCTGGTCCTCCAAAACTGTACCGAGAGCTTGCAGGGAACAAAAGCTCCTGAGAGCAAAACCCAGCAGCTTGCTAGCCCAGGCCGACAAGGGTGGGAAAATTCTGCCTCCCGCAAACACATTTGGGAACCACAGCAACAGGCCCCTCCCCCAGAAGATCAGCAGGAACAGCCAGCAAGCCAAGACCAAGTTTACCGATCAAGGAGAACGGGAGAACTCCAGCGCTAGGGGAATACTGCACATAGAATTCATGGCTTTTTTTACCATGATTCATTGGTTTTTCAAAGTTAATTTTTTTAACTGTTTTTTTTCATTTTTATTTTTCCCTTTTTCAACCAACATCTTATCAATCCCTTTTTAAAAAAAAACATTTTTTATTTTTCATTTTTAGAGTCATATTTTATCCCTTCATAGTAGTTACACTTAATTTTGGCATATATATATATATAAGTTGTTCTCTCTGTAAAATTTTGAGATACAGTTTCTCCTAACAGATCAAAATATACCATAAATCACTAGTGTATGGCTTTGTTCTAGTCTCCTGCCTGATCACATTCTCTCCCTTTTCTTTTTTCATCTTTTTTTTTAAATCTTCTTTCTTTTTTCAAACAACTTCTTATCAATTCCTTTCATAAAATCTTTTATAATTTTCATCTTTACAATTATCTCCATCCCTTCATTGTATCAACCCTTATTTTGTACATATATAAGTCTTTCTTCCTTTAAAATTTTAGGAGGCACTTTTTTCTAACAGACCAAAATACGCCCAAAATCTAGTGTGTGGCACTGATCTATGCACTAGCCTGATCATATCTGATCATATTCTGTTTTTTTTGTTGTTGTTGTTCTGTTTTTGTTTTTATCTTTTTCTTTTTGTTTTTTTTTTCTCTTTCTTTTTTCTTTCTTTCCATTTCTTTTCCCCTGGTTTCAGGTCTTTTCTGATTTATATAGAGTATATTTCCTGGGGACGTTGTTAACCTGTTAGCATTTTGTTCTTTCATTCATACTTTCTCCTCTGGACAAAATGACAAGATGAAAAAAATCACCTCAGCAAAAAGAACAAGAGGTAGTACCATCTGCCAGGGACCTACTCAATACGGACATTACTATGATGTCGGACCTAGAGTTCAGAATCATGACTTTAAAGATACTAGCTGGGCTGGAAAAAAGCGTGGAAGTTATTAGAGAAACCCTTTCTGGAGAAATAAAAGAACTAAAATCTAACCAAGTCAAAATCAAAAAGGCTATTAATGAGGTGCAATAAAAAATGGGGGCACTAACCGCTAGGATAAATGAGGCAGAGGAGAATCAGCGATATAGAAGACCAAATGATGGAAAATAAAGAAGCTGAGAAAAAGAGAGAGAAAAAACTACAGGATCACGAGGGTAGAATTCGAAAGATAAGTGATATGATAAGATGAAACAATATTAGAATAGTTGGGATCCCAGAAGAAGAAGAAAGAGACAGAGGGGCAGAAGGTATATTGCAGCAAATAATAGCAGAGAACTTCCCTAATGTGAGGAAGGAAACAGCCATCAAAATCCAGGAGGCACAGAGAACCCCTCCCAAAATCAATAAAAATCTAATAGTAAAACTTACGAGTCTTAGAGACAAAGAGAAAATCCTGAAAGCAGCTAAGGAGAAGAGATATGTAACCTACAATGGTAGAAACATTAGATTGGCAACAGACCTATCCACAGAGACCTGGCAGGCCAGAAAGGACTGGCATGATATCTTCAGAGCACTAAATGAGAAAAATATGCAGCAAGAATACTATATCCAGCTAGGCTGTCATTGAAAATAGAAGGAGAGATAAAAGCTTCCAGGACAAACAAAAACTAAAGGAATTTGCAAACACGAAACCAGCCCTCCAAGAAATATTGAAAGCGGTCCTCTAAGCAAAGAGAGAACCTAAAAGCAGCACAGATCAGAAAGGAACACAGACAATATACAGTAACAGTCACCTTACAGGCAATACAAAGGCACTAAATTCATACCTTTCAAAAGTTACCCTGAATGTAAGTGGGCTAAATGCCCCAATCAAAAGACACAGGCTATCAGATTGGATTAAAAAACAAGACCAATCAATATGCTGTCTGCAAGAGACTCATTTTAGACCCAAAGACACCCCCAGATTGAAAGTGAGGGGGTGGAAACCATTTACCATGCTAATGGACACCAAAAGAAAGCTGGGGTGGCAATCCTTATATCACACAAATTAGATTTTAAAACAAAGATTGTAATAAGAGATGAGGAAGGACACTATATCCTACTTAAAGGGTCTATCCAACAAGAAGATTTAATAATTGTAAATATCTATGCCCCTATCATGGGAGCAGCCAATTATATAAGGAAATTAATAACAAAAGCAAAGAAACACATTGACAACAATACAATAATAGTGGGGGACTTTAACACCCCCCTCACTGAAATGGACAGGTCATGTAGGCAACGGATCAACAAGGAAATAAAGACTTTAAATGACACACTGGACGAAATGGACTTCACAGACATATTCAGAACATTCCATCCTAAAGCAATGGAATACACATTTTTCTCTGGTGCCCATGGAACATTCTCCAGATTTGATCAGATCCTAGGTCACAAATCAGGTCTCAACTGGTACCAAAAGATTGGGATTATTCCCTGCATATTTTCAGACCACAATGCTTTGAAACTAGAACTCAATCACAAGAGGAAAGTTGGAACGAACTCAAATACATGGAGGCTAAAGAGCATCCTACTAAAGAATGAGTGGGTCAACCAGAAAATTAAAGAAGAATTAAAAAAATTCATGGGAACCAATGAAAATGAAAACACAACTGTTCCAAATCTTTGGGATACAGCAAAGGCAGTCCTGAGAAGAAAGTATATAGCAATACAATCGTTTCTCAAGAAACAAGAAAGGTCTCAAATACACAACCTAAACCTACACCCAAAGGAGCTAAAAAAAGAACAGCATATAAGCCTAAACCCAGCAGGAGAAGAGAAATCATAAAGATCAGAGCAGAAATCAATGAAATAGAAACCAAAAGAACAGTAGAACAGTTCAATGAAACTAGGAGGTGGTTCTTTGAAAGAATTAACAAGATTGATAAACCCCTGACCAGACTTATCAAAAAGAAAAGAGAAATGACCCAAATCAACAAAATCATGAATGAAAGAGGAGAGATCAGAACCAACACCAAAGAAATACAAACAATTGTAAGAACATATTATGAGCAACTCTAAGCCAGCAAATTAGATAACCTGGAAGAAATGGGTGCATTCCTAGAGATGCATCAACTACCAAAATTGAACCAGGAAGAAATAGAAAACCTGAACAGACCTATAACCACTAAGGAAATTGAAGCAGTCATCAAAAATCTCCCAAGAAACAAAAGCCCAGGGCCAGATGGCTTCCCAGGGGAATTCGATCAGACATTTAAAGAAGAATTAATACCTATTCTCCTGAAACTGTTCCAAAAAATAGAAATGGAAGGAAAACTTCCAAACTCCTTGTATGAGGCCACCATTACCTTGATCCCAAAACCAGACAGAGACCCCATCAAAAAGGAGAATTATAGACCAATGTCCTTGATGAACATGGATGCAAAAATTCTCACCAAAATACTAGCCAATAGGATCCAACTGTACATTAAAAGGATTATTCATCATGACCAAGTGGGTTTATCCCTGGGCTGCAAGGCTGGTTCAACATCCGCAAATCAATCAACGTGATACAATACATTAACAAAAGAAAGAACAAGAATCATATGATCCTCTCAATAGATGCAGAAAAAGCATTTGACAAAGTACAGCATCCTTTCTTGATCAAAACTCTTCAGAGTATAGGGATAGAGGGTACATACCTCAACATCATAAAAGCCATCTATGAAAAACCCACAGCGAAAATCATTCTCAATGGGGAAAAGCTGAGAGCTTTTCCCCTAAGGTCGGGAACGCGGCAGGGATGTCCACTATCACCACTGCTATTCAACATAGTATTAGAAGTATTAGAAGTCCTAGCCACAGCAATCAGACAACAAAAAGAAATCAAAGGCATCCAAATAGGCAAAGGAGAAGTCAAACTCTCTTTCGTTGCGGATGATATGATACTGTATGTGGAAAACCCAAAAGACTCCACCCCAAAATTGCTAGAACTCATACAGGAATTCAGTAAAGTAGCATTGATTTTATTCAATGCACAGAAATCAGTGGCATTCCTATACACCAACAACAAGACAGAAGAGAGACAAATCAAGGAGTCTATCCCATTTACAATTGCACCCAAAACCATAAGATACCTAGGAATAAATCTAACCAAAGAGGCAAAGGATCTGTACTCAGAAAACTATAAAATACTCATGAAAGAAATTGAAGAAGACACAAAGAAATGGAAAAACGTTCCATTCTCATGGATTGGAAGAACCAACTTTGTGAAGATGTCAATGCTACCTAGAGCAATCTACACATTCAATGCAATCCCCATCAAAATACCATCCACTTTTTTCAAAGAAATGGAACAAATAATCCTAAAATTTGTATGGAACCAGAAGAGACTCCGAATAGCCAGAGGAATATTGAAAAAGAAAAGCAAAGCTGGCGGCATCACAATTCCGGACTTCCAGCTCTGTTACAAAGCTGTCATCATCAAGACAGTATGGTACTGGCACAAAAACAGACACATAGATCAGTGGAACAGAATCGAGAGCCCAGAAATGGACCCTCAACTCTATGGTCAACTGATCTTCGACAAAGCAGGAAAGAATGTCCAATGGAAAAAAGACAGTCTCTGCAACAAATGGTGTTGGGAAAATTGGACAGCCACATGCAGAAGAATGAAACTGGACCATTTCCTTACACCACACACAAAAATAGACTCCAAATGGTTGAAAGACCTAATCGTGAGACAGGAGTCCATCAAAATCCTAAAGGAGAACACAGGCAGCAACCTCTTCGACCTCAGCCGCAGCAACTTCTTCCTAGAAACATCGCCAAAGGCAAGGGAAGCAAGGGCAAAAATGAACTATTGGGATTTCATCAAGATAAAAAGCTTTTGCACAGCAAAAGAAACAGTCCACAAAACCAAAAGACAACCGACAGAATGGGAGAAGATATTTGCAAATGACATATCAGATAAAGGGCTAGTATCCAAAATCTATAAAGAACTTATCAAACTCAATACCCAAAGAACAAATAATCCAATCAAGAAATGGCCAGAAGACAAGAACAGACATTTTTCCAAAGAAGACATCCAAATGGCCAACAGACACATGAGAAAGTGCTGAACATCGCTCGGCATCAGGGAAAGCCAAATCAAAACCTCAATGAGATACCACCTCACACCAGTCAGAATGGCTAAAATTAAGAAGTCAGGAAACGACAGATGTTGGCAGGGGTGCGGAGAAAGGGGAACCCTCCTACACTGTTGGTGGGAATGCAAGCTGGTGCAACCACTCTGGAAAACAGTATGGAGGTTCCTCAAACAGTTGAAAATTGAGCTACCATATAATCCAGCAATTGCACTACTGGGTATTTACCACAAAGATACAAATGCAGGGATCCGAAGGGGTACGTGCACCCCAATGTTTATAGCAGCCATGTCCACAATAGTCAAACTGTGGAAAGAATCAAGATGTCCATCGACAGATGAATGGATAAAGAAGAGGTGGCATATATACACAATGGAATATTATGTAGCCATCAAAAAGGAATGAGATCTTGCCATTTGCAACTATGTGGATGGAACTGGAGGGTTTTATGCTGAGTGAAGTAAGTCAATCAAAGAAAGACGTGTATCATATGACCTCACTGATATGAGGAATTCTTTTTTTTTAATTTTTTATTGTTATGTTAATCACCATATATTACATCATTAGTTTTTGGTGCTGATATGAGGAATTCTTAATCTCAGGAAACAAACTGAGTGTTGCTGGAGTTGTGGGGGGAGGGAGGGATGGGGTGGTTGGGTGATAGACATTGGGTAGGGTATGTGCTATGGTGAGTGCTGTGAATTGTGCAAGACTGTTGAATCACAGATCTGTACCTCTGAAACAAATAATGCAACATATGTTAAGAAAAAAGAAAAAGAAAAAGGTAGCAGGAGGGAAAGAATGAAGGGGAGTAAGTCAGAGGGGGAGATGAACCATGAGAGACGATGGACTCTGAAAAACAAACTGGGGGTTCTGGAGGGGAGGGGAGTGGGGGAATGGTTTAGCCTGGTGATGGGTATTAAAGAGGGCACATTCTGTGTGGGGCACTGGGTGTTATGCACAAACAATGAGTCATGGAACACTACTTCAAAAACTAATGATGTAATGTATGGTGATTAACATAAAAATAAAAAATAAAAAAAGTGGACAAAAGTAATAAACCAGCACTTCCCAACGAAGATATACAGATGGCTAAAAGCATATGAGAAGATGCTAAATGTCATTAGTGATCACAAATTAAAACAAGTGTTTTAATTAATTTAATTTAATCACTGTGCTAAAATCCAAAACACTTAACAACAATAAATGCCATCAAATTTGTGGAGTAACAGGAACTCTTTCTATGCTGCTGGGAATGCAATATGGTGCAGGCACTTTGGAAGACATCTAGCAGTTTCTTACAAAGCTAAACTTGGTCTTACCATTTGATCCAGCAGTTGTGCTTCTAGTTATTTACCCAAGTGAGTTGAAAACTTTTCTCTACACAAAAACCTGCACACAAATGTTTTTAAAAACTTTATTCGTTATTGCCAAAACTTGGAAACAACCAAGATGTCCTTCAACAGATGAATGAATAAACAAACCATGGTACATCCAGACAATGGAACATTATTCAACAATAAAAGGAATGAGTTATGAAAGGACAAGGAGGAAACTTAAATGCACATTACCAAGTGAAAGAAGCCAATCTGAAAAAAGCTACACACTGATTTCAACTATATGACATTCTGGAAGAGGCAAAACTATGGAGACAGTAAAAACATCAGTAACTGCCAGATGTTGGCTAAAGAGGAAAAAGAGGATGAATATGTGTGGTAAGAAAGAAAACAAACAGGCAAATTCACACCTAAATGAGAAATCCCTAATTTTGGAGGACTCCAGGTCTACATAGGGACAGAGAAAAAATACACATACATGACCAGCTTTGGCTTTGTTTTACAGACTTAAATCTGCCAGGGTTCTGCTCCATCACCTTTTCTAAAACTACATTCATTTATTTCCTTGAGGCTTTGTATGAATTTAAATTATTGTCTAATATTTCACATTGGGACTTTTTTTGCATTTTCCTGGTATGAAAGGTTTTGTTTTATGAATACTGAGGATATTCCCATTGTGATACTGTTGCACAAAGAATTCCAAAGTGTTTTATTTAGGGCTACACTATCAGATTTATGAAAATGCAGAAAAGAGACACACCTCCATGTAATTTTTCTCATTCTTTGCAATATAGTTGGGGACAGTGCCTAAAACACAGAAGGCACTCAGCAGACATTAGGTAAATTAATTACTTCTTATTTATCTCTTTGCTCCAATCTGGATCACTTGGCCCCTCAATTATTAGTGATAACTGAGCCAATTATTGATGAAAGACATCCAATGTAACCTTGCTAGAGCTTCCTCTGTCTAAACCAGAACAACAAGAAGCTTTCCTGGAAAGCAATTTTTCCATGGACTGAGAAAAGTTGGAGAAATCAGAACAGAGTTTGTAGGTGAAGTCTCACAGCATCCTGCTTGGTCTCTGGCTGTGCTTCTAGCAGTGTAGTTCCTTCTAACCAAAGGGAAGCAGATCCCCAGATTTCCCAGAGTTGAAAATGCTCCCTACCCTGGAACAGGAACTCTTCATTGAGATCAGCATTATCCATGTCTAATCAGAAACAGAGCCATCATCCACAACAGGCTGAGGACAGATATGAATTGTAACATAAATTTCTGGACACATCAAGACAATTTTCCATACCTAATTTCACATGCCAAACAATTCTTTAGAGGAGGTTCTGATTTCTACAATTCCCAATCTGCAGATCAGCAGCTTAAATGAGGACCACCGTTGGATATATTAGTTTTGCCTTGTTTGCATCATTCTTTGAGGACATCTCTCTCCAAAGATGTCTGCCAGCCATGAAAGCTCAAACACAGATGACTGCTTGAGGATAAAGCCCTCAGATTCTGACAACCATTAGTTTAAAGACTGCTATTGCAATATGGATATCCAGAGCTCAGGTTCTTCCCATCAGAGCTTTGTTGGCCCTTTGTGGCTACCTAATGAAGAGCAGTGATCTCTCTGATGGCTAAGTAGTCCTGCCCATGGAGGCCAACCTAAGTGTGAATGTCCATGAGCTGAGAAAAAGAATATAGCATTAAAATAAGAACAAGGATAAAAGAGACAATCAGAAAAGAAATAGCAAGATGGTATTTAACAATGTCTATCATTATGTTAAATGTAAATAGTCTAAGTAAAAACAACAAATTAAAGACAGAGATTGTCAGATTAGTTAAAAAATCGAGATCCAACTACATCCACTATATATTCTGTATGAACATCTGAATTTACACATAAAAGAAAAAGTGAATTAAAAGCAAAATAATGAATAATGATATACAACACAAACAAAAAAGAAAATTGAAATGGTTATGTTATTATCAAAGTAGATGTCAAGACAATCATATTATGGAGGATAAAGAGGAACATTTCATGATGATAATGCAGCCAAATCATCAAGAAGATATAAGAATCTTAAATGTGTTTGCACTTAGAGAGTTTAAAAATCCAGCTGACCCTTGAATAACACAATGCAAACCCCCAATGCAGTAAAAAATCTGCATATAACTTCTGATTCCCCCAAATCTTAACTACTAGTAGCCTACTGTTGACCAGAAACCTCACTGATAACATGAACAGTCCATTAACACATATTTTGTATATTAAATGTATTATATACTGTATTCTTACAATTAAGTAGGCTAGAGAAAAGAAAATGTTTTTAAGAAAGTCATAAGGAAGAGAAAAATACTTTACAGTACTGTACTATATTTACGGAAAAAATTCAACCTTGTATTGTTCAAGGCCAATATATACAACACAGAAAAATATGAAGATGAAAAAAAGAGTAGAAAAAAAACCATCATAATATTTGTAGATTGGAACTCCTCTCTCAGTAATTAATAAAACAAAGAGACATAAGAAGGAGAAAGACAGAGAGAGGAAGAGAGAGGGGGAAGGGAGGGAGGGAGGGAGGGAGGAAAGAAGGAAGGAAGGGAGGAAAGAAGGAAGGAAGGAAGGAAGAAAGGAAGGAAGGAAGGAAGGAAGGAAGGAAGGAAGGAAGGAAGGAAGGAAGGATATAATTATGTAATTATAAATTTATGCTTTTATTTAGGTATGCCATTTTTTTAATATGTCATTTGGACTTTTTATTGTTATTCTTTCTTGGCCTCTCTTTTCCTTCCTTGGAGTCTTTTTGTGTTAATCTCTTTTTTTTTAGGATTTTGTCTTAATTCTTCTATTAGCTTTCTACCTATATGATTTTGCAATAATTTTTAGTGGTGGCTTTAAGGATTATGCTTTACAATCTGAAGTTATCTCAATCATCTTCTGATGCCTTTCATTCGGGTATGAATCTGGAAAGACAGAAACTAAAGCTCATGAAGGCTGTTTACTGGCTGCCCCCTCAAAACTTCTCCCAATGTAACCCACTTACCTTTAATTCCTTTAATAATCACAAAAGGACTTAGATGAGACTGAAATTCTTCCACTCAGCCTGCTCCACAATAAAAAACACCCTCCTATCAATGACCACCAGGGCCCTTATAGCTTTCATAAAAACTGTACCATCTGCACCACTCAGGATCTTCTAAAAACTGGAGACATTCAAAATCTTTAAAAAAAAGGGGGAGGGATGCCTGGACAGCTCAGTCAGTTAGTATCTGTCTTCAGCTCAGGTCATGATCCCAGGGTCCTGAGATTGAGTCCCACATTAGGCTCCCTGCTCAGTGAGGAGCCTGCTTCTCCCCCTGCTTGTGCTCTCTCTTGCTCTCATTCTGACAAATAAATAAAATCTTAAACAAAACAAAAAACTGGAGACATTCTCCTGTTAATCAAAGCTGCAAGAAGCATATTCTTTGGCTATGTTCAGGAGGAAAAATTTTGTCTACCCTTCAAGGTTGTTCTGGCTGGTCTAAGAATTAAATTGAAAAGAGGCAGATTAATAGGAGAAAATCAAGTTTAATTACATACCTACAGGAAATCCACCTAAACATGAGAGATTCCAAAGACAGGCAAAATGAGGTATATATGTCTTCCTGAACTAAGGAGAACGGAGTAGGGTCTGGGGCTTCAAAGGATAGGAAAGCAATTCACAAGAAGATGAAAAAGAGTAACTCATTGGTAAACAAATGTTGGCTGGGCCACTAGGAAACAATGGAACATAAGGAACAATTTTAACAAACAGACTTTGCTAAGTTCCTTCCTGTCTACCACCCTTAGTCCATATTATAATGAAGTTATCCATAATAATGCTCTCTTCTTGGAGCAGGTTCTCTAATTTCTTTTAGGCTGTTAAGGAGAAAGTCAAAGTTTCTTCCTGAGTCTTTTGGGCCTTGATTGTTTTCAACTTGAAATAATGCATATGCCACTTAGGGATAATTAATTCTGAACCCATAGAGTTGGCACCATGTAGCAGATTTTCTACTCATATCCCCCAAACATGGTACAGTATTAACTCTTAATAGGACTTCTACAAGTTGATTTATTTCCACTTTTCCAAATTTTTGAGGGCAAACAGAGGTTGTTTATTACTGCTCACTTCTTTTATGGTATCTTCAGAAAACTCAATCTAACTAGCCTTATCATTTAGTTATTGCCATGAATAATTATATTCACATATTTTTATTAATTGATGAATTTTTAAGTGAATTTTGGTTGGCACAGTAGCCATTGGTAATTGTTGGATATTACTCATTTAGTTATGAATAAATTTGCATTATTAACTACCATTCATTTAAGAACTTCTTAATTATGAATCATTGTTTCACAATTGTTATTAAGAAACATAATTGTTAATATTGTTCCTAGTGGTCACTAATTTAAGAGGACTAAATGTCATCTGTGGCTATCTATGTCATTTATGGCATATTTCTCCATAAAATATGGCAGTGGATAGAACAGAAAAAATACCAGGTATTTCTTCCAGAGACCTTAGCTCTGGTTCCAGTTCTACTGGTCCAGAGTCTTCCTCTGAGCAAGGGAGATGAAGTGTGGGGAAGAGCACATGGTTGTTTTCACTGACTGTGCCTAACTCTCAAGTCCCCCTACAGTCCTCTTCTTCCTCCTCCTCTTTCTCCTCCTTCTCTTTCTCCTTCTCCTGCTTCTTTTTCTTCTCTGTATTCCCTTCCCTTTAAATTCCCATTTCCCACTTAAACCTTAGGGGCTTCTCTATCCAGGATTGATTGCAGAGTTAATTCTGTCTCTTCCGCATTTTTATATTTTGCTGCTCTTAGGATGGAGACCAAAGTCCTTTTTTTAAAAGGTTGAACTGTTTCTCATCTCTGTATGGAGAAAAGAAAGTGTGAGTCAAGTTGAAAACGTTCATTTGTTCATCCTTCAGCTAGCTCACTCACTGCTGCTCCCACCTGCAGGCTAGTGAGAGAGGCAGGCCAAACAATGCAGGTCTCTACGGTGATGGTCTTTCCTGAGATGGCCACTAAGGGAGTTCTGCCCTCTCTTTTCCCTCTGGACAGCATGAGTTTCCTGCTTTCAACTGGTAGCTCCCTCTGACTCTTTTTCCTAAGCCCTCACCTAAGCCTGCATATGCAATTATCGCACAATAATAGACTTCAAATAATTTCTCCTTGAAATTTGCACTTGTCCACCTTTTTACTTTCTTACAGCTTCTAGCCCACACTTAAAGAGGCCCTTTCTGGAGTCAAAGTAGTCTAGAATAGATCTTTGAAATGGGCAAATGTGCTGACCAGCCAGTGGGGCCTGATCTAAGTGTGGACCTGTGTGAAATAGAAATAGAACATAAAATAAAAAATATATGGAATTGAAGAAAGTTTTTTGACTGAATCTCGACCTTTTTCCATTTCTACACACATTTTAAAATCAATTTGTTGGAGTTCTGAGTGGGGCTTTGAATCCATAGGTCACTTGGGAGAAAATGGACACTTTCACAATATTGAGTCACTTAATTCAGGTACCTTTGTCACTGTTTCTCACCATGGAAATCTTGCACAAATTTTGTTATATTCATTTCTATGTCCTTCATACATTGTTATATTGCTATTAGTATAATTTTATTTTCTATGTGTTTGTTTCTAACAATGGGAACACTTTTATTTTCTGACTTTATATCCTGTATGGATATTTGTTTTATTTTCTCATTTCATATCCATCACTTTTTAAAACCCCTTGCTAGTCCTAATAATTGCTTTTTAATTATTTCACATCTCAATGTATAAATTATCATTTATAAACATAACATCCTGGTCAGGTTTGGTATCATAGTTTTGTTAGCATCATATAAGTAGCTGAGAATTGATGAAGACTTACACTCTTTTAAAATTTTCTGTGCAATTTATTATAATTTTCACATTATTTCTTCCTTTAATATTTGGTAAGTCTCTGATAAAACCATCTGGGTCTGGTATTTTTTTTTAAGATTTTATTTATTTATTTGACAGAGAGAGACATAGCTAGAGAGGGAACACAAGCAGGGGGACTGGGAAAGGGAGAAGCAGGCTTCCTGCTGAGCAGGGAGCCCGATGTAAGGCTGATCCTAGGACCCCAGGATCATGACCTGAACCAAAGGCAGATGCTTAATGACTGAGCCACCCAGGCACCCTTGGGTCTGGAATTTTTTATGTAAAAATGTTTTCACTACTAATTCAATATAGTTAGTTTAGTAGTTCATGATGTGGGAAACAAAGGCAGAAGAAAAATTATTAAATTTCCTTACTACCTACAGCCCATTGACAAGTCCTTGAAATAGGCAGAGTGACACTCTTCTAGGGACTCAACTGCTTGGATGTTAATACTTGGCTAAGGACAAAAGGCAACCCTAGCCTGAATCCACCCCCACTCCTATCCCCTCCACCCAGGATCCTGTAAGGCTACTTTAACATATATAAATTCCTTTGGAAACTTCCTTTACCTCTAAAACCCCCAAGGTATATGTTGGTAATCATCCCCCAAGCATATGGCCCACTGATAGACATCTGAAGGGTCTCATGACTGAGGTGGTTTTTGTGTTTTATTTTGTTTTGTTTTTTGGTGCAAAATGGTGGTTTTATTGAAGCATGGGAACAGGACCCTCGGGGCAGAAAGAGCTGCTTGCACCAGGGTCTTGAGGAGTGGCAGATTATATACTGGGGAGTTGGAGGAAGTAAGGAAAAGGGAGGTTTCAAAAGAACTTATGATACACGTAAACATTGTGAAAGGATTCTCCCCTTGGAGTTAATTAACACATCCCTCATTTCACATATTTATCTTTTTTTGTGTGTGGGGGGGACCTTTAAGTTCTACTCTCTTAGTAAATTTCAAGTATACAACACAGTGTTATTCAAATAGAGTCACCATGTGACCATTAAATCCTCAGGTTTTACTTACCTTATAATTGAAACTTCGTGCTCTTTTACCAACCTCTCCCTACTTCCCCCACTCTTCAGCCCCTGGCAACCACTCTTCTACCTTCTGCTAGTATGAGTGCAAAAAAAGTGGGTTGTTTTGTTTTAAGATTCCACATAAAAGTGGTACCATGCAGTATTTGTCTCTCTCTAGTTAGCTTATTTTGCTTAGTAAAATACCCTCCAGTTTCATACATGTTGTCATAAGTGGCAGTCTTTCCTTCTTTTTAAAGCCTGAGTAATATTCCATTATATATACATTTTCTTTACTCAATCATGTGCCATATTTCTGCACCTTGGCTGTTGTGAATGATGCTCAAGGAACATAGGAGTACAGATATCTCTTAGAAATAATAGGTTTATTTCCTTTGGGTGTTTACCCATGTGTACATATATAATAAAAAAAAATAGAAGTACTTATTGTTTCCAAAATGGTAAGATGCTAAACAACTTATATTAATATTTGCTAATTTCTACAACTATGTAAATTTTTTACAATTTGATAGATTTCTAAAACTATGTGAAACAAAATGTTTTATTTTTGTTTTTGTTTTTCCAATCTGGAAGGTGACAATGCTTAGAGGGACTAAGTGATTTGACCAAGTAACAGCAGAATAGATTCCAACACCAGAGAGCATTTTGGCCTGATAACTCTGAATAAGGGACAAGTGAGGCTAGGTAGGGAAAGACAGGTAGGGTGCTACCTAACCAGGCTCACAGAAATCCCAGATGTGGCAAAATGTTATAGACATTATAACCAGAGACAAGGAACATAACAAATTCACTTTGTTCTAAATACAGATGAGATATTTTCATTATATTTACAAATACACCTTGTTTGTCTTAAATGTTATAGATGAGATATTTACCAAGTTCCCTGGTCAGTTTTCTATAAAAGACGGACCATAAAAGCCCTCAGTGGCAACCCATTCAGGACCCCACTTTAGAGAGCTCCTTTTCTTTCCTTTCTGTTCTCACCTTCTCTCAATCAACTTTCACTTCCTGTCACCCTTTTGTGCAAGTGATTCATTCAACTCCATGAGACAAGAACCCTGAAACACTGCAACATTTCTGGTGTGTTGGCCAGGAACTTCATCCCACTTCATTCATCGGAAGATGAGTAATGGGACTCTGTCTTTATGTTTTGGGAAACTATCTCCCCAGCTTAACCCTCTCTTGTAAAACACTGGGCACCTGTCGGTCCTGTAAGAGCAATTAGTGCAGCCACCTGTCTTAAGACTCAGGTGACAGGCTTCTGGGAATGGCTTGTCCAATCCCCATTCCTGCACAGGAAGGGAAAGTTGGCCCAGCCCTAACCAGTTCACGCTTTCCTATGATATCTCTCTTCTTATGGGAAGTGTATCCCCAGATTAGAGCCTCTGTAACTTCTGATAGTGACTATGAACCTCAACTATGGGATTCTTCCTTTAAGCGAGGAGCATTTTTCATCCTTTGAAATACTTTCTCTAGGGCTCTTGGCCTTTCTTGGGTGCAACAGCATCAGGATGGGGCTGACAAGTTTTGCTATATGCCATGTAGATGCTATATGTGCCGTTATGAAGTTTATCCCCTTAAGAGCATCTTTTACTCTGATTTGGCCTCCAAAGGATGGCCATTTCTCTGTTTTTGCTTACTGGTAAAGCTCCTTTTCTATCTTCAGGTACAGACGTAGAAACATAGGGATGGGCATGAGGAAAAAATCAGATTAATCTCTTTGTATGATTGCTTGGAAGTCACTTACTACTCTGTGGGCTTCTATCTGCCTTAGGGTGCATTGGCATTAAAATTAAGAAGGGGTAAGGAGCCCATGACTGCTTAGGTTCTACCTAAGTAGGCTGCACTGGCAGGTGGGATAGTTATAGTTTAGATAGAGAAAGATTTCCTGTTTCAGCAGCAGAAGGTATAGAGCTATAATAATGCTAAAGCTAGGGGTATACACTCCTCAGTGGGAACTTGTCCACTGATAGGTCATCCAGTATACAGAAAGGATGCTTGGATATTTTACCACTGAAAATAAACCAAAGAATTTAATTGGGCTTTTGCTGACCAGAGCCTTGGGTGCAAAAAAATGAATGAGGGTTCCATGTGAGAACTCCAAAGAGACACATGACAGGAATCCCCCTGACTAATTTCAGGCCTCATTTGGGGAGCACACCTAAGGACTGGCCACCCTGTGCTCTGAGCCTGCCCCTGGACATCATAAATGACCATGGGGTTTCTTAGACACATAAAAGGATGGAAACCAGCCCTGGAGGTCACAGCCCAGGGAAGCCTCCTCCACAAGCAGCACATATCTGTCCACAAATCCCTAGGTACAAGTTTGCACCCTTGACTATGGTTAAGCTACCTAAAAGATTATAACCTATTTCATTCAGTGATAGTCCAGAAGAGGGTGAGGGTCAGGTGCCGGGTGCAGGTCAAAGTGGCTATTCCTGCTGACCCAACCTTCCAGTATCCTAGGGTGTTAGGCCACTCTCTCACTCTAGGATGGGTCACCAAGGGATATCTTGGCTAAGGGATAGAGAGCTGATATGAAGGGACACCTTCATAGGCACCTCTCTATAACAGATGGGAAATGGGCCATCCCTTACGGGAACTCCTCTGGACTGCATACTGCAAAATTGGGTAATTTCCCCTTGTAAAACTTTTCTAGTGTTTTCCATGGGTTAAAAATGATGGGTTCTTCAAGGCAAGGTAAAATAAGGTGTGACCTTCACAGCATAACCTCTAAGGCATAGTCTCTTCTTCAGTTCCCAAGGACTCTCCCTTGGGGTACATTTTAACCCACTGGAAACAATTTGGATTGCAAATTTTAGGAAAGGACTGAGCTCCGCTAACACACATGGCCTCAGTGGGATCTCTTCACAGGAAAGCCCTTCACAGGGCTCTACATCAGGACCCCCACCTAAGGGCCTCTTGCAGAATGTGTTTGCCAAAATGTGTCTGGCTAGTAAACTCACTCCTGACATATTGGATGATAATTATCCAAATAGGCCTCCTCAGAATAAACCCAGGTTGCTGGAGGGAACACAGACCCTCCCTAACATAGGGGATGCTGACACTCTCTCTCACTGTTCCTCCTAACAGATGTTCCTTCCTCATCCATTTCCTGGGTTATTGGCTAATAACTGGAACCAACTCTCTCTGGTTAGCCTACCTTGGGATGGGGACTTTATGGAATATTGCCAAAACTCCCTTTGTTTCAGGGAAGCTCCCTGTCTTCTCCAGCCTGACATGCACTGCCTAATTCCACTTTGGTGGAAAACAAATGAACAAAAATTTGCATATACTCAACAGTCCGAGCTGACAAGCCTTAGAACCAGGATCCTTCTTTCTTTGCTTTCTGGCAGCATTCTGCCACTTCTGCATCCTTCTTCTCTTCCTCCTGTTTCTGCACCGCCTTGGGTGTGGCCTGCATGCACCACTCACTTCGGATTTCCCCACCAGTGTCTCAGGTAAAAATTGACAATGGAGAACAAATGGATTAACTTCTAAAAGAGAATCCAGGTGGAATATAATTTGGTATTTAAATGAGTTTAAGTTTATTGGTTTAATTTACATAGACATGTCTTTAAAGTCATCAACATTAAATGTGAAAACTTTATTCTACCAAGATTTACTGAAGGTCATATAAGCTCATGATCTCTGTTGCAATTTGTTAGCAAAAGGAGGGCTTAAAATGATGGTTAATTTTCTGTCTCAAAGTCTTCATGGGTAATTGTTAAGATAGCTTTCAAAGTCCTTTCAGTAACCTGAAACTTTAAAGTTTTGCTTGGATGATAAATTGGATTGAATTCATTGGACATCTAGGTCTTTTCCAAACAGGATAAACTACTAAAGCATTAATTACCCAAAGTAGGTTCATGCTTTTTGTTTCTTTATTGCAAAGAAACTAAGGATATTTGAGTCTGTTGGTAAACATGCTTTGTGCTTTATTGAGTCAAAATTTGCCATCAAATAATTATTTTTTTCAAATTGATTTTTATTTTTTCTCATTTTATTTAAATTCAATTAGGCAACATACAGTACATCATTGGTTTTTGGTGTAGTGTTCAGTGATTCATTAGTTTCATATAACACCCAGTACTCATCACATCACGTGCCTTCTTCAGTGCCCATCACCCAGTTACCCCCTCCCCCACCCACCTGTTTGTTCCACAACCCTGTTTGTTTCTCAGAATCAATCTCATGGTTTGTCTCCCACTCTGAATTCTTCCCTTTCAGTTTTCCCTCCCCCTATGGTCCTCTGCCCTCTTTCTTATATTCCACATATGAGTGAAACCATATGTCTTATATTCCACATATGAGTGAAACCATATGAAAATTTCTTTCTCCAATGAGTTTATTTCTCTTAGCATAAACTCCTCCAGTCCCATCCATGTTGATGTAAATATTAAGTATTCATCCTTTCTGATGGCTGATCCTTTCTGAGGCTCACTAATTTCCAATTCATTGTATATATGAACCACATCTTCTTTATCCATTCATCTATGAAGAACATCTCAGCTCCTTCCACAGTTTGGCTATTGTGGACATTCCTGCTATGAACATTGGGGTGCATGTGCCCCTGCTTTTCACTACATCTGTATCTTCGGGGTAAATACCTAGTAGTGCAATTGCTGGGTCGGAGGGTAGCTCTATTTTTAACATCTTGAGGAACCTCCATACTGTTTTTCAGAGTGGCTGTACCAGCTTGCATTCCCACCAATAGTGTAGGAAGGTTTCCCTTTCTCTGCATCCTCACCAACATTTGTTGTTCCCTGTCTTGTTAATTTTGGCCATTCTAACTGGTGTAATGTGGTATCTCACTGCAGTTTTGATTTGTATTTCTCTGATGCTCAGGGATACTGAGCATTTTTTCATGTGTCTTTTGGCCATTTCTATGTCTTCTTTGGAGAAGTGTCTGTTCATGCCTTCTGCCCATTTATTGACTGGATTATTTGTTTTTTGGGTGTTGAGTTTGAGAAGTTCTTTATAGATCTTGGATACCAGTCCTTTATCTGTTATGTCATTTCTAAGTATCTTCTCCCATTCTATAGGTTACCTTTTAGTTTTGTTGACTGTTTCCCTTGCTGTGCAGAAGCTTTTTATCTTGATGAGGTCCCAATAGTTCATTTTCACTTTTGTTTCCCTTGCCTTTAGAGACATGTCTTGTGAGAAGTTGCTGTGAAAGAGATCAAAGAGATTACTGCCTATGTTCTCCTCTAGGATTTTGATAGATTCCTATCTCACATTTAGGTCTTTCAACCATTTTGAGTTTATCTTTGTGTATGGTGTAAGAGAATGGTTGTTTTATTCTTCTGCATGTGGCTGTCCAATTTTCCCAGCACCATTTATTGAAGAGACTGTCTTTTTTCCATTGTATATTCTTTCCTGCTTTGTTGAAGATTAGTTGACCATAGAGTTGAAAGTCCATTTCTGGGCTCTCTATTCTGTTCCATTGATCTATGTGTCTGTTTTTGTGCCAGTGTCCTGATGATCACAGCTTTGTAATAGAGCTTTAAGTCCAGAATTGTGACGCCACCAGGCTTGCTTTTCTTTTTCAAAATTCCTCAGGCTATTCGGGGTCTTTTCTGGTTCTGGTTAGGATTCTTTCTTCCAGCTCTGTAAGAAATGTCAATGATATTTTGACAGGGATTGCATTGAATGTGTAGATTGCTCTGAGTAGCATAGACATTTTAACAATGTACATATTCCATAAGTATGGAAATTTTTTCCATCTCTTTGTGTCTTCTTCAATTTCCTTCATAATTGTTCTATAGTTTCTAGAGTACAGAATCCTTTACCTCTTTGGTTAGATTTATTCCTAGGTATCTTATGGTTTCTGGTGCACTTGTAAATGGGATCAATTCCTTAATTTCTCTTTCTTCAGTCACACTTTTAGTGTATAGAAATGCCACCGATTTCTGTGCATTGATTTTGTATCCTGCCACATTGCTGAATTGCTGTATGAGTTCTAGCAATTTTGGTGTGGATTCTTTGGGGATAGTGGTGAGAGTGGGCATCCCTGTCATGTTCCTCACCTTAAGGGAAAGCTCTGTTTTTCCCCACTGAGAATGATATTCACTATGGGCTTTTCATAGATGGCTTTTATGATATTGAGGTATGTTTCCTCTATCCCTATACTTTGAAGAATTTTAACCAAGAAAGGATGCTGTATTTTGTCAAATGCTTTTTCTGCAGCAATTGAGAGGATCATATGGTTCTTGTCTTTTCTTTTATTAATGTGATCTTTCATGTTCATTGACTTGCAAATGTTGAATCACCCTTGCATCCCAGCAATAAATCCCACTTAGTCGTGGTGAATAATCCTTTTAATATACTGTTGGATCCTATTGACTAGTATCTTGGTGAATATTTTGGCATCCATGTTTATCTGGGATATTGGTCTATAATTCTCCTTTTTGATGGGATTTTTGTTTGGTTTGGGGATCAAGGTAATGCTGGTATCATAGAAGAAGTTTGGAAGTTTTCCTTCCATTTCTATTTTTTGAAACAGCTTCATTAGAACAGTTATGATTTCTTCTTTAAGTGTTTGGTAGAATTCCCCTGGGAAGCCATCTGGGCCTGGACTCTTGTTTGTTGGGAGATTTTTGATTACTGCTTCAATTTCCTTGCTGGTTATTTGGTCTGTTCAGATCTACTACCACTTCCTGTTTTACTATCGGTAGTTTATAAATTTCCAGGGATGCATCCATTTCTTCCAGATTGCCTAATTTGTTGGCATATTGTTACTCATAATATGTTTTTAAAATTGTTTGTATTTCCCTGGTGTTGATTGTGATCTCTCCTCTTTCATTCCCCTGCCGCCAAGATGTCCAATTCTAATCCCTGGAACCTATGAACGTGCTGGATTACATGGCAAAGGAGAATTAAGTGGCTAATCAGTTGACTTTGAGATTGGGAAATTAGCCTGGATTATCCATGTGGGTCCAATGTAATCACAACGGTCCTTATAAGTGGGAGAGGGAGACAGAAAAGGCAGAACTAAGGAGATGATATCACAAAAAGGACTGTGCCCAACTTTGTTGGCTCTGAAGATGGGAAAATGGGGCCATGAGACAAGAAATATGGGCAGCCTCTAGAAGCTGGAAGAGACAAGAAAACTAGGTTTCTTTCCTAGAGCCCTCAGAAGGAATGCAGCCCTGCTGATATCTTGATTTTAGCCCACTGTGACCTGTTTTAGACTTCTGAACTCCCAAATAAATTTGTTTTGTTTCAAGCTACTGAGTTTGTAGTCATTTGTTACAATAGCAGTAGGAAATTAATACAACATGGTAATACTTCTTGTTTAAGTCTTTATCACTTCAGATTACTTTCCTAAGTGTTTTAGCCAAATGACACATGATAGTGTCTATTTCAGTTTCTTTTTAATTAGATTTAAGTGTGGTTCTATTAGTACAATATTGTACATGTGATTAGCAAGCAAACCTCAGATCTGGCTGTTCTTGATATCTGTTTCACTTCTGCCACATTCTGGCAAAATCTGCCACAGCAATTCCAAAGTTCCAGCAGCATCCATGTAGCCACTCAGTCTAGGTCAGTAATCAGCTATGATAAGAGCATTGGCCTCTTATAAAGAATCCTGGTTATTTTACTTGACTCATAGAAAATTTGCACTTTGGCACCTCCTCAAGAATTGTGGTGTACAGAGTAGTATTCATGGGTGGTGAATGTAAGATTGGGTTTAGGAAAAACCCTCTCAAACCTTTTTGAGTTATATCTAAAACATTTAAAATCACTTTAAAATGAACTGGATGTGTATTTCCATATAAAATATTTTCCCATGCAAAAATGGCATATTTTTATAAACAGCCACAGGATGTCACAATAGGTGGTAGGTATCTGGCTCATTACTAACATTCCAAATTTCTTTAAAAATTGTCCTTGACATGCACTCTCTAAATTTCAGTTTGCTAAAATTACTCCATATATGAAGATGGTTATTAGTGACCTGGAGTTCATTTGGCTCTCTAAAGTAGTCTACATTTTTTTAAAACCCCACAATAATATCTTGCTACCAAGAATAGGAGTTCCTGCTCAGGATCAGATCACCCAAGGAAGTACTGCTCTGCTTTTACCATGGCTAGGCATTGGAGGGAGAGTTGTCTGCCTTGAAAATTTCCCAATCCAAAATCAAGTCTGCTGTGCTTTACAGAGTGAGATCCTCTGGGCTCAGTTAAGAACCTGATAAAACACAGAGTGGGAGCTGTTGGTTGAGGAAATCCAGGCTTTGCCTACAGGTGCCTTAGAGACACACCACCTGGCATGGACAGGCAATCTCCTAGGTGTGAAAGTAAGCATGTTTTCCTCATTTTCATAAGAGAAAACCACCTTTGTCAGAGGCTTACTAATTTCCAATTCATTTAAACTCACCCTCCATCAAAAATATAGAATTCCAGAGAGTACAATTTCAAACTGGCTGATACTTATCTGATTTCTAGTCTCTGTCAAAGTTGTGTAAGAGAAGTCATATCAAGAGAAGTTTGTCTAAGCCAGGACATGGCAATCAATTCACTCTCTTAAGTACTTGAAATATCCCTGATTTATGTTATAACACAAGAAACCTGAATACTGAAGTGGTATTCACTCTGCAGATAACCATCTTCACTATGTTGTTTTTCATGTTATGTTTTTGTTTTGGTTTGGTTTAAATGGCAGTCATTATAAGGAATGAGCCATTGTTGAGTGTGCTATCATGACACTGTTAATGATCATGAAAATTCAAAACGATCAACTTCTTTTCCATGTAAATCTAAGTAATTATACTGTTCTGTTTGGGGTTTACTGCCAGGAAGTTAAGAGACAATTTAAAGCCTGAACAAAACAGTTTTTAGCCCTTACCTTTAAAATATTTGTCTTCTTTTTTACACTCTGTGAATGGCAAGTTGCACAATGGTTAATATATTCATTCCGGCCTCTTTCTCTCCAATTCATCCTCCTCACTACCACACATCAAATCACATCATTATTCTCAGTAATTCTCCATGCCATTCCAACACAGAAATAATAAAAATGTAATTTCTGACTCCTGAGTCTGACATTCAGGACTTGCATTTGTTGCCTTTCCAGTTCAACCTGTAATTATTCCTCTGGCTACACAAACACTGCCAATGCCTTTGTCTGTGCATGCCCCTTTCTCTAGAAAGTCCAGCCCCTGCTTTTAGCTTTCTCATGTTTCAAGGCGCAGCTTGATACTTGGTGAATGAAACCTTACTGAAGACTACAATGGGAATTAATTTCTTCCACATTTCCACACAATTCTGCACCTATATTTTGCCATTTATAACAGTCTGATTTTGATTATTATAATTTTTATAAAAACAGAATCAATAAATTGGCAATATATTTATTATTTTTTAAAGATTCTATTATTTATTTATTTGATAGATAGCACAAGCAGGGGGATCGACAGGCAGAGGGAAAGGGAGAAGCAGGTTCTCCACTGAGCAGGGAGCCCAATGCAGGGCTTGATTCCAGGACCTTGGGATCATGACCTGAGCTGAAGGCAGACCCTTAACCAACTGAGCCACCCAGGCACCCCTGGCAATATTTTAAATGCTTAGTATCTGCTAGGTTGTTGGGGGGAGCACAAAGGCTCTCCGTATGGGCCACCAAATGTGGGGCAACCTGATCAGGTGGAAGCCAATGGCACAGAGGTGAAAGTCACTCAAGACAGAATAAAGGAGATAAACGTTTATTGAATACAGTGCCAGGAAGCTGCAGAAAGGACAGGGAGGAGAGACTGCCATGAAGCAGGGTGGGGCAGCTGTAGTTAAAGGGGAGCTATAGGAATGTATGGAATTTTCCTTGTTTGGCACCTGTGTCCCAGTGTAAGTAACCCATTGGTCAGCTGGGGCTTATGGATATTTTTGAGATGGGTCAACTAATGGGTCTGTTTGTATTCAGCCAGGGGGTTAGGGGTCCCTGTGGGCCCTTTTACCTTACTCGGGTTTCTATTGTTCAAGTAGTTTGCCTAAAAGTGGCCTCTAAATGGGGGACTGTACTAAAATGCTTTTACTTTATATTACCTCATCTAAAATTCTTCCATTTCAAAGAGGTTCTGAAGGAATTACATAAGAGCATAAATGAGACTATGCAATGGCACTGATATATTCTTAGAACCAAGGAGGAGAAAAAATATACTAAAAGCTTCAAAGAAATGGAAAATCCAAATAAATAGTGAAGGAAGTTAGAACCTAGGAAGCAAGGTGCCGATTTTAATAATAGAGAATTCCTAGTTAATGTGCAATTTGAAGCAGGAGGGCATATGTTATGGGAGCACTCCATTTGGGTGCCAATCCCTTTCGGCATGGCAACTATATTCTCTCTTTCTCTTTCTCTCTCTGTCTCTGTCTCTCTATCTGTGTCTGTCTCTCTCTATATATCCTTATGTGTGTATTTGATACTTAAAATACTTATAAAATTTGGCATGTTAGATTAGCCTTATAGTTTATATTAGTGTGTAATTAATTTATTTAAATTTGTTAAATGGACCAAGCATTGCTCCAAAACCTTCTTGAAAAAATTATTAAAATTTCTAGAATTTTGGGACGCCTGGTGGCTCAGTTGGTTAAGCGACTGCTTTCGGCTCAGGTCATGATCCTGGAGTCCTGGGATTGAGTCCCACATCGGGCTCCCTGCTCAGCAAGGAGTCAGCTTCTCCCTCTGACCCTCTTCCCTCTCTCATGCTCTCTATCTCTCATTCTCTCTCTCTCAAATAAATAAATAAAATCTTTAAAAAAAATTTTAAAAAATTTCTAGAATTTTAATCAAATCAATAATAGTACTTATTTAAAGTTCACAAAAACAATATTTTACTTTGTAACTTACAAAATACATTGAATATTAATTCTGTAAACCAATGTAGTCCTTAAGTTATCTTTGTGATACACAAAAGCCAACTTCCAGGACACCAAGCAGCTTATGTCAATGAAAAGGAGCAGAGAATCATAGTCCTGTGTGATGCAAAGAGAGGGCAGAAAAGATGGACCACGTTCTAGAAATCAACTCCAGGGACAAGTGGGCAATAGGACACAAGAGAGGGAAGAGGGAAGAAGGAGGAAGACATAGAGATAGAAAGGCACTGATAAATCAAGAGAAAATTGGTGTCATACTATGGCTTCGGCAGAAAATTGCTTTTAACTCTAAGAATTAACCAGCATATGGTGATTCATCCTAGGTCCCCACGCACATACCTGTCAGTCCTCACATGCACTCTCCTCCCATTAAGAGGCCCTGCCTCCCACAATCCATTCATAACACCTCCCACACCATGGCTGTCCACCATCCACTGGGAGACATCTCTGTCTATGGTGATTCAGCCCCAGACTCCAGAAACCCATCTGAACTATCACTGGCTGGTCAGGGACTCAGAGAGGCAGCCAGTGGGTGGGGAGGAATAGGGTGTTGTGGAAAACTGGTGCAGAAATTTTAAAAGGCTTAGGAGATCCAGGACCCACAATCAGCTCAGTCCATCCCTTTGAGCCTTGGCTCAAGGTGGGAGGACTGACCCTCTTCCTTTCAAGGAAGAGGACCCTCCCAGGCAAGTCTATTCTTGTTGTTATGGGTTACTTGATCACACCTGCCTTTAACACCAGCATGACTGAAGTGTCGAAACTCTATTTTCATTTTAACCTGAATTTCCCCAGGCAATTAGTTTCCCAGAATATTAGCAGGTAAACACCCTTCCTCCATCTTCCCTTTGCACTCCTGGGACTACCTGAAATATAGGTGTATCCTACCACACATAAACAAACACTAAATTCCAGAGAGTAAATAACAGCTGTAGCAACCGTTGAGTTGATAGATTGCATGTAAGCATTGAATTCCTGAACTGCTGGAGCCTTTAGAATGTATTCACCTTCTCATGATAACTGCTATTTCCATTCCTCAGACCGTTATTGGAGAACTTGGCGTTCATCAACCTTTGTGATCACACCACACATCTGTTCAGTAGCCAAAACTCCACTGCACATGCTAAATTTCATCCTGCCTGGCACTCCCACCCCACCAAGATTGCCACCATTCTGGACAACTTTTCAGCAGGTAATTGCTCACTTTTTCTAATAGCGAGGCTCAAGTATCATGTACTGAAATGCTAAAAATTAATGAGAAATCTTTTATATTGATCTCTGATTATATTGGCCTCCCAATTTCTCTACTACCAAAAGTGGGAGTTCCATTTCCCTGTCACATGTACTGAAATATTTCTTTCTTCCCATATTTTATGGCCCTAAAAGTAGTTTTCCCTCCCAGGCAACACAAGGTAAACATTTCACCCAGTGTAATAGTACTTGTCAGCAATACAAAGGATCACCCCTCCCCTCTCTAGATCTGTCCTGTGCCTCCTTTCTCACCTCCAGCCCTGTACTCCAATGACCAATATCTACATCTGTTCCTTGCCTATGTGCCACAGCCTCGAGTAACAGACAAGACTCCAACATCCTCCTGAATCCTGAAGGGATTGACAACCAACCAATATTCCATGAGCGAAGACTGGGAATTGGTTCATTCTCTCACTTTACTTCCCACTTTCCAGGGTCTATCAGGAGTCCCTGACTGACAAAACTGTCCTCAAATCATAACTTTGGAAACCATGGTCTACTTCTCCAGATGGTCTCATTTAGCTTTTTGTAATAGTCTTTTTATCCATCAAATCCACATAATTCTTGCTTAGCATCACCTACCACATGGTCTGGACTCATGGTGTTTACCTTTTGCTGTAGCTTTAGAACTTGATAAATTCAAATCTGCTACCACTTGCCTACCACCTGCCAGTCCCCACACATGCTCTCCCACCACTCAAAAGTCCTGCCTCCTGCAGCCATTCATTATACCTCATCATGGCTGCCTAACACCCACTGAGGGCCTGGAGGCACTGTGGGAAACTGCCCCCAAGTCCCATTGCTCTCAGATTACCCTTCCAGAGAAGATGAAAACCTTGCCAGTTCCTCAGTACCCGAGAAACTGGAGATTTCTATACAAAGTAGTTAAACGAGTCCTTTCAAGATGTGGAGTGAGATACTCAAGAAACTGGGAAAAAAACCTTTGTTTTCTTTACATTTGACAGCTTGGGGTCAAAGTTGTAAGATTGAGGCCCTCCTAATACCACTTGGGGCCTCTGAGGCAGGAAGAGCCAGGAGAGACAGGTGAGTGAGAGATCTCTGAAAAGAGAAGCTTGGGATAGCCCCAGCTGGGCTGGCAGAAGATGGATTTGTTGGGCCTAGGGTGGATTTCCCTTTGAGGTGGGGTTTTAGAGGAATAGAATAGCTAGATTATAGACAGGTGGACATGTGGACATCATGTCCTAAATTAACTTTGGAACTCTTTGCATCAAAACTTAAGTATGAGAGATAACCTAAGTTTATTAACCATTTCCTGCTAATTATTTTTCTACATATTTGTAAAAAACTATATATTTAAAAGTACATATATTATTCAATTTTCAATTTTTTACAAAATTCTACTGATTACTAACCATTTGCCTAGTCTTGTGGTTGGTGATGAAAATAAATGAACAAAGTCTGTCCCTGGGGACTTCAGTGGCTAATAGGGGGAAATATAAACTAGTAGAAAACTATGCAGCAAGTTAACTATAATAAAGGAAGGGAGATTTTATTAAACAGCCTCTTTTTCCTTCAACCATTGCTTTTATGAGGTCATTTTCAAAATATTTCCATTTTGACAAAAGGTGATGTGTAGGAAAAAACAATCAGGCACCACCTCTCATTTGCCTGTGGTTTGCCTTTGGAGGAGATCTGTCACTGCCCTGAAGTTCAGTTTCTTGATATGAACAAAAGGGATCCAAAAAACAACCAGAGATTCTGGGTTGAGAGAGAACGGAGGTGAAGAACATGAAATGTCAGTGATTCTGGGATAGTGTGGAGCCTTTCCTGGACAATTGGTCTAGTGTGGTCTGCTGGTTGCAGTCTCAAGGAATTGGACCTCATTATTTGGTAGGCAGGATTTAACTTTGCAGTACAGACATACCTCCTTTTATTGTGATTTGCTTTATTGGGCATCGAAGATACTGAGTTTTTTACAAATTGAAGGTTTCTTACAACCCTGGGTCAAGCAAGCCTTTTGATGCCATTTTTCCAATAGTGTGTGTTCACTTCAAGTCTCTGTGTCAGATTTTGATAATTTTCTCAATATTTCAAACTTTTTCATTATTATTATGTTTTTCATTGTGATCTGTGATCAGTGATCATGACTCACTGAAAGCTCAGATAATGGTTAGCATTTTTAGCAATAAAGTATTTTTAAATTAAGTTATTTACATTGTTTTTTTAGACATAATGCTACTGCACACGTAATAGACCACAGTACAGTGTCAACATAACTTTCCTATGCACTAAGAAACCAAAAATCCATTTGACTCACTGTATTGCAATATTCACTTTCTTGCAGTGGTCTGGAACCAAGCCTGAACTATATCTGAGGTGACTTTCAGGGTTGCTATAGCTCTCCTGGCCAACTTGGCCCAGAGAATTTCATGGCTGAAAAAACTAGGGATTCTCACCTATAGAAAAAGGAACTTTACTTCAAAATTGGGGAGCTGTGGTGTCTGAACATTTTTGTCTCTTGTATCTTACAGGTTTACTTAGATCCAAGAAAGACATCCTGTCAGCAGCAGCAACCAAGTAACGTCCTCTTCTGGTCTTTTCCCCAGATACCTGAGCCTTGTTCACCCATGGGCCCTGAGCTTGCCCTACCCCTCACAGCCAGACAGAGCATGCCTGAGTCAGAAGAAATACCCACTATAGCAGAAGCCATGTCCTCAGAAGTAATTACAGTGCAAACTAAATCACAGTTAATCATTTTTCTTGGGAGCATCTGCCATAGAAAATAAAAGAACATCCTTTCAGGATCTTCCCTGAGGGCCAGACACAGCTGCTTCTATTTTGTCATCTGCTATGGTCAAGGCAGAGTCAGCTCTTCTAGCTGCTTGTTGGGGAAGCACAACCAACATGTACATCCAAGCACATCCAAGAAGCAATGGAGGTTTACTTTCCTTCTCTAGGTCTCTTCCCATTTGATAAAAGTGCCTAGAGGTCTGGACAATTCAATAAAAGGCTGTGCATAGTAGGTCCTACACCCACCGTTATAGAGGGCTAAATCCATTCTTAAATACATCCTCACTTTGTATTGCTGCAGCTATTACTAAAACATCTTTTCCCCCTGATTAAGAAACCTGCAAGAAATGATAGAGACTTGTTTTTTTCAATTAGTGCTTTCTTATTTAAACTGCATTACTATAAGGTTTAAGCTTGAATATAAAAGGCACTTTGTCCCCTTAGCCCCTTTTCAGGTTCAGGGATTAAAACCTCTCCATCATGACCATCAGCCATTTAGTTAGGAACTACCACATTCTGGGAATAACAACAATAAAATAACTATCATTTTTTTAGCACTTCCTGAGAGCCAGATTTTTACTCGTGTTAAATAATTTAATCCTCATAGTCACTAATGACTGATCTTTTAAATCATCTATGGCTCAATAAAGACATTAAATAATTTAAGATAAATTACACATTAGAAAAGATAGAATTGAGGTATGAATTGAGTCACCTAGACTGGTAATATATTGCCTTTCTAATAAGTGCAATTATCTCTGAGATGAGGTAATTTGCACCAGGTTATACATCTAGTAAATCATGTAGAGTCTGACTCCACCACTGTCAATCTGTGACTGTGGGAGAAGCCATCAGATTGGGTCTTATATAGAAATGCAGAGGCAACACAGTTGCTTCAACTGGCAAAGTGAAGATTCTGATGGAGAAAAGGAAAACAATTGATGCCTAAAAGTCCCACAAGAAGATGCACAAGCTCTTTGACGTGCCAGTGGAAGATATAGGGAGGGTGAGTGGAAGTTATAGAAGGCAGATTTCAGTTTGATACAAGACAGGTATTTCTCATAAGCAGATCTTCTCTCAGTACAATGGCTTCCTTGCAAAGCAGTTGCCTCCTTGTCACTAGAAGCATCTCAGCAGAGGCTAGAAATTCTGAGTCAGAATGCTCTCGGGATCCCCTTCTCTGGGGTTGGGGGTGCCTAGACTGAAGTGTCTCCTTAGCTTCCAGAATTATTTATGTCTTGGAGTACCACCTGCTCATGGCTCCCTCAGGAAAATTTCAGATTCTTACACACACACACATGCACGCATGCACGCACGCACGCACACAAAATGAGGCAGGAAGATCACTCAATAATTCAGAGGCATGTACATTTTTTATTTTGCTACATTTTTATTTTTATTTTTAGTAAATGGGCTCAGAAATTCATCCCTGTGATGGCTCTGTGAAATACTTTCTTTGGAATATTATTTCTCTCATTTATTGATAAGTGTTTGTCATAACTCAGAGATAGTCAAGTATGAACAGAAGCTTTTGATCAGACCTATTTTTCCTGTTCAGTCATGCTTCTAAGAACCTCAGTTTTATGATGTCATTTCAGTGAAATTTAAAGAGCAGCTTAATACTGTATAATTAATAATGTCTACTTTTATATTAGCTGGGGATATTAATTACAGCACAGAAACCCACTCTGGTGGAGTAAGGAGAAAAAGAGCCTATTAAAAGGGTATTGGGTGATTTACATAACCACTCCTTAATGACACATATAACCATTGTAATTAAGTAATTATTCATGTAACTATTTGTTCAATGTCTGTTGTTCTTGTTGCATGCCCAGCACCTGGGACATATGCTGGACATATGAAGGACATATGAGGCCTTCAATAGATATTTGTGGAATGACTTACAATCTGTTCTACTTCTTTCCTCCTGGAAACCAATGTTTGGCCCTGCATGGATGAGAGCTGAAAGAATAGGGCACTGTCGATGGGTTCCTAGGTCCTAATATTCATTGTGGAACCCTAGACACAGTATTTTATATTTTTAGATCTCAGTTCAGCAATTGGAATACAAACTTTAAATTCTTGCTTGAGCTTCCTCTATGCTCTATTAGTTTATTACCCACACATGCATTTATACACCCATCCATGTCTGCTTGTCAGTCTGAATTATCCTTTAGCCCCCCTGACACCTGGCCAGACAGAATCACCTCATCCATCATTCTGTCCCAGCTGCTCTTGTCCTCACAAGATCCCAATGGCAGGAAGAAGACTAACTTGGGAACTTTCATCCTAGATGCAGCTGGTCTGGAGCAAATAAAATGTCTTTCCACAGCCATTCTGCTTCAGGTTGGTTCCTGAAAACTAACTCCTGACTCTTGAAGTTTCAGAACTTTGGCAGCTATACAGGGACTAACATTTTTCTCTCACCTGGAAAAATGGCCACTACTTTTTCTGACACCTCTGGAGTTTTCAGAAAAGGAACATTTCCACAGTCAAGAAGAATGGTGGCTCAGATTTTATATAGCCAGTTCTTGTAGCCACTGCAAGGAAAAGTGAAAAAGCAATAGTGCATTGTTTCATTAAGACTAATGTGGATAATATAATTCAGGTATGTAGATTTTGTGTAGAATAATTTTATCTCAATAAAGAACTTAGACAATGAGAGAAGTGGATGGGTACCGTGATCCTACCATAACAGATAGCCCCTGTAGCATCTGAGCACCAAGAGGACAGAATATTTCCAGTACCCCTTTCTATTTAATCCACTCCCAAAGGTATCCACTGTTCAGATTCTTATCAGCACTTACTTATTCTAGAACTTTATGTAAAATCTTCTTTAATACCCATCACCCATCTAGCCAATCCCCCACCCACCGCCCTCCATCAACCCTCTGTTCTCTATTGTTAACAGTTTCTTATGGCTTATTTCCCTCTCTCCTTTTTTTCTTTCCCCCCTTCCATGTGTTTTCTTTCTTAAATTCCATGTATGAAGGAGATCATATGCTATTTGTCTTTCTCTGACTGACATATTTCACTTAGCATAATAAACTCTAGCTCCATCCCTGTCCTTGCAAATGGCAAGATTTCATTATTTTGATACCAAGCCACACATTCTTGACTGACAAACTTTTATAGTAAGTCTTGAAATCAGATAGTATGAGGCCCACACTTTTGTTATTTTACAAGATTGTTTGGTTTAGCCTAGATTCTTTGCATTTCTGTATAAATTTCAAATTAGTCCTGTTAATTTCTCAAAGAACTAGCTGGGATTCTTATTGTAATTGCAAGGTATCAATAGATCAATTCAAAAGGACTGATATCTTTTAAATAGTGTGTTATCCAAGATGTGAACACTGCAAATCCCTTCATTTATTTATATCTTCTTTAATTTTTCTTTGGATTACTTTATAATTTTCAGTATATAAGTCGGCCATTTTTGTTAAATATATTCCTAATACTTTATGATTTTTATGCTGTTGTGAATTTATTCTTTATTTCATTTCCAATTGTTTGGTGATAGTATACAAAAATAAAATTGATTTCTATATTGACCTTGTATTCTGTGGCATTGCTAAAGTCACTTAGTTCCACTATATCAGATAAAGTTCCATTTTATTCATAGTTTGCAGAGTTTTATCATGAATGCACATTGAATTTTGTCAAATGCTTTCCCTACATCTATTGAAATGATTAATATGATTTTTCTCTCTTATTCAGTTAATTTTGGTGAATTACATTGATTTATTTTATATTAGATAAATCTCACATTCTTGTATAAATCTTCTTAGTATATTGCAGGACCCACTTTAGAGATTTTATTAAGGATTTTTGTTAAGAATTTTTGCTTCTGTGTTCTTGAGGGCAATTGGTCTGTAATTTTCCTTTGTGTAACATCCCTATCAAGCTTCAATATCAGAGCTATGCTACCCTCAAAAAGACTTGATGAGTATTCATTCCCTCCTACTCTGTTTTCTGAAAGAGCCTATGTGTGATTCATATTTTTTTTCTCAAGTATTTGATATAATTCACTAGTTAAGCCATTTGGACCTGGAATTTTCTAGATGGGGAGGTTTTAAACCATAAGATAAATTTCTCTAATAATTATAGGGATTGTATCATTCAAGCACTTTGAATGAGCACTTTGAGCACTTTGTGTGTTGGCCATTTGGAGGTCTTAATGGGAAAAATGTCCATTCATGTCTTCTGCCCATTTCTTGATTGGATCATTTGTTCTTCGGGTGTTGAGTTTGATAAGTTCTTTTTTGAAAATGGATACTAGCCTTTTATCTGATATGTCATTTGCAAATATCTTCTCCCATTCTGTCAGTTGTCTTTTGGTTTTGTGGACCGTTTCTTTTGCTGTGTAAAAGCTTTTTATCTTGATGAATTCCCAATAGTTCATTTTTGCCCTTGATTCCTTTGCCTTTCATGATGTTAATAGGAAGAAGTTGCTGCGGCTGAGGTCAAAGAGGTTGCTGGCTGTGTTCTCCTTTACGATGTTGATGGACTCCTGTCTCACATTGAGGTCTTTCAACCATTTGGAGTCTATTTTTGTGCGTGGTGTAAGGAAATGGTCCAGTTTCATTCTTCTGCATGTGGCCGTCCAATTTTCCCAACACCATTTGTTGAAGAGACTGTCTTTTTCATTGGACATTATTTACTGCTTTGTCGAAGATCAGTTGACCACAGAGTTGAGGGTCCATTTCTGGGCTCTCGAGTCTGTTCAATTAATCTATGTGTCTGTTTTTGTGCCAGTACCACACTGTCTTGATCATGACAGCTTTGTAATAGAGCTGGAAGTCTGGAATTGTGATGCTGCCAGCTTTCTTTTTCTTTTTCAACATTCCTCTAGCTATTCGAGGTCTTTTCTGGTTCCATACAAATTTTAGGATTATTTGTTCCATTTCTTTGAAAAAAGTAGACGGTATTTTGATGGGGATTGCATTGAATGTGTAGATTGCTCTAGGTAGCATTGACATCTTCACAATATTTGTTTTTCCAATCCATGAGCATGGAACGTTTTTCCATTTCTTTGTGTCTTCCTCAATTTCTTTCATGCATATTTTAAAGTTTTCTGAGTACAGATCCTTTGCCTCTTTGGTTAGATTTATTCCTAGGTATCTTATGGTTTTGGGTGCAATTGTAAATGGGATCAACCACTTTATTTCACTTTCTCCTGTCTTGTTGGTGTATAGGAATGCCACTGATTTCTGTGCATTGATTTTATATCCTCCGACTTTACTGAATTCCTGTATGAGTTCTAGCAGTTTAGGGGTGGAGTCTTTTGGGTTTTCCACAGAAAGTATCATATAATCTGCAAAGAGTGAGAGTTTGACTTCTTCTTTGCCGATTTGGATGACTTTTATTTCTTTTTGTTGTCTGATCTTTGTGGCTAGGATTTCAAATACTATGTTGAATAACAGTGGTGATAGTGGACATCCCAGCCGCATTCCTGACCTTAGGAGGAAAGCTCTCAGTTTTTCCCCATTGAGAATGATATTTGCTCTGGGTTTTTCATAGATGGCTTTTATGATATTGAGGTATGTACCCTCTATGCCAATACTCTGAAGAGTTTTGATCAAGAAAGGATGTTACACTTTGTCAAATGCTTTTTCTGCATCTATTGAGAGGATCATATGGTTTTTGTTCTTGTCTGTAATTCTCCTTTTTGATGGGGTCTTTGACTGGTTTTGGGATCAAGGTAATGGTGGCTTCATAAATTGAGTTTGGAAGTTTTCCTTCCATTTCTATTTTTTGGAACAGTTTCAGAAGAATGGGTATTAATTCTTCTTTAAATGTTTGGTAGAATTCCCCTGGAAAGCCATCTGGCCTTGGGCTTTTGTTTGCTGGGAGATTTCTGATGACTTCTTCAATTTCCTTGCTGGTTATAGGTCTGTTCAGGTTTTCTATTTCTTCCTGATTCAGTTTTGGTACTTGATACATCTCTAGGAATGCATCCATTTCTTCCAGATTATCTAATTTGCTGCCATATAGTTGCTCATGTGTTCTTAGAATTTTTTGTATTTCTTTGGTGTTGGTTGTGATCTCTCCTCTTTCATTCATGATTTTGTTGATTTGGGTCATTTCTCTTTTCTTTTTGATAAGTCTGGCCAGGGGTTTATCAATCTTGCTAATTCTTTCAAAAACCAGCTCCTTCTTTTGTTGATCTGTCCTACTGTTCTTTTGGTTTAGATTTCATTGATTTCTGCTCGGATCTTTATTATTTCTCTTCTCCTGCTGGGTTTAGGCTTTATTTGTTGTTCTCTTTCCAGCTCCTTTAGATGTAGGGTTAGGTTGTGTATTTGAGACCTTTCTTGTTTCTTGAGAAAGGCTTCTATTGCTATATACTTTCCTCTTAGGACTGCCTTTGTTGTATCCCAAAGATTTTGAACAGTTGTGTTGTCATTTTCATTCGTTTCCATGAATTTTTTAATTCTTCTTTAATTTCCTGGTTGACCCATTCATTCTTTAGTAGGATGCTCTTTATCCTCCATGGGTTTGAGTTCTTTCCAACTTTCCTCTTGTGGTTTAGTTCTAGTTTCAAAGCACTGTGGTCTGAAAATATGCAGGGAATGATCCCAATCTTTTGGCACTGGTTGAGACCTGATTTGTGACCCAAGATGTGATCTATTCTGGAGAATGTTCCATGGGCACTAGAGAAGAACGTACATTCTGTTGCTTTGGGATGGAATGTTCTGAATATATCTGTGAAGTCCATTTGGTCCAGTGTGTCATTTAAAGTCTTAATTTCCTTGTTGATCTTTTGCTTAGATAATTTGTCCATTTCAGTGAGGGGGTTGTTAAAGTCCCCCACTATTATTGTATTGTTGTTGATGTGTTTCTTTCCTTTGTTATTAATTGGCTTGTATAATTGGCTGCTCCCATGTTAGGGGCATAGATATTTACAATTGTTAGATCTTCTTGTTGGATAGACCCTTTAAGAAGGATATAGTGTCCTTCCTCATCTCTTATTACAGTCTTTGGTTTAAAATCTAATTTGTCTGATATAAGGATTGCCACCCTAGCTTTCTTTTCATGTCCATTAGCATGGTATTTGTTTTCCACCCCTTCACTTTCAATCTGAGGGTGTCTTTGGTTCTAAAATGAGTTTCTTGCAGACAGCATATCAATGGGTCTTGTCTTTTTATCCAATCTGATAGCCTTTGTCTTTTGATTGGGGCATTTAGCCCATTTACATTCAGGGTAACTATTGAAAGATATGAATTTAGTGCCATTGTATTGCCGGTAAGGTGACTGTTACTGTATATTGTCTGGGTTCCTTTCTGGTCTATGTTGCTTTTAGGCTGTCTCTTTTCTTAGCATACCCTTTCAATATTTTTTGTAGGGCTGGTTTCATGTTTGCAAATTCTTTTAGTTTTTGTTTGTCCTGGAAGATTTTTATCTCTCCTTCTATTTTCAGTGACAGCCTAGCTGGATATAGTATTCTTGGCTGCATATTTTTCTCGTTTAGTGCTCTGAAGATATCATGCCAGTCCTTTCTGGCCTGCCAGGTCTCTGTGGATAAGTCTGTTACCAATCTAATGTTTCTACCATTGTAGGTTACAGATCTCTTCTCCCGAGCTGCTTTTGGGATTTTCTCTTTGTCTCTGAGACTCGTAAGTTTTACTATTAGATGTCGGGGTGTTGACCTATTTTTATTGATTTCGAAAGGGGTTCTCTGTGCCTCCTGGATTTTGATGTCTGTTTCCTTCCCCAAATTAGGGAAGTTCTCTGCTATAATTTGTTCCAATAGAACTTCTGTCCCCTCTTTCTTTCTTCTTCTTCTGGGATCCCAATTATTCTAATGTTGTTTTGTCTTATGGTATCACTTATATCTCGAATTCTGCCCTAGTGATCCAGTAGTTGTTGATCTCTCTTTTTCTCAGTTTCTTTATTTTCCATCATTTGATCTTCTATATCATTAATTCTCTCTTCTGATTCATTTATCCTAGCAGTTAGAGCCCCCATTTTTTATTGCACCTCATTAATAGCCTTTTTGATTTTGACTTGGCTAGATTTTAGTTCTTTTATTTCTCCAGAAAGGTTTTCTCTAATAACTTCCATGTTTTTTTCAAGCCCAGCTATTATCTTTAAAATCATCATTCTGAACTCTAGTTCCAACATCATACTAATGTCCTTATTGAGTAGGTCCCTGGCAGTCAGTACTGCCTCTTGTTCTTTTTGTGGAGGTGCTTTTTTCCATCTTGTCATTTTGTCCAGAGGAGAATAGATGAATGAGAGAACAAAATGCTACCAGGGTACCAATGTCCTCAGAAAATATACTCTAAACAAATCAGAAAAGACCTGAAACTGGGGGATAAGAAAGGAAAGAAAGAAAAAAGAAAAAGAAAAAGATAAAAACAAACAAAAACAGAACAAAACAAGTAAAACAGAATATGATCAAATATGATCAGCCTGGTGCATAGATCGGTGCCACACACTAGATTTGGGGCGTATTTTGGTCTGTTAGAAGAAAGTGCCTCCCAAATTTTAAAGAAAGAAAACTTATATGTGTACAAAAATAAGGTTTAATACGATGAAGTGATGGAATCTGACTGTAAAGATGAAAATTATAAAAGATTTTATAAAAGGAATTGTAAGATAAGAAGTTGTTTGAAAAAGAAAAGCAGAGGATTTAAAAAAAAGAAGAAAAAAAAGGAGAGAATGTGATCAGGCAGGAGACTAGAACAAAGCCATACACTAGAGATTTAGGGTATATTTTGATCTGTTAGAAGAAACTGCATCTCAACATTTTAAAGAGAGAACAACTTATATGTATATATGCCAAAAATAAGGGTAACCACTATGAAGGGATAGAATATGACTCTAAAAATGAAAAATAAAAATATTTTTTTAAAAAAGAGATTGATAAGATGTTGGTTGAAAAAGGGAAAAAGAAAAATTTGAGGAAAAAAAGTTTAAAAAAATTAACTAAGGAATCATGGTAAAAAAGCCACGAATTTTATGTGCAGTATTCCCCTAGCGCTGGAGTTCTGCCGTTCTCATTGATGGGTAAACTTGGTCTTGGCTGGCTGTTCTTGCCGATATTCTGGAGGAGGGGCCTGTTGCCATGGTTCCCAAATGTCTTTGCCAGAGGTGGAATTGCCCCACCCTTGCCGGTCTGGGCTAAGTAATCTGCTTGGGTTTGCTCTCGAGAACTTTGGTTCCCTGCAAGCTTTCTGTTCGGCTTTGGAGGATGAGAGTGAAAATGGCAACTTCCCAATCTCTGCCCCAGAGGAGCCCAGAACTTAGGGCCACACTCCTCAATGCAGCCCCAGAGAAAAGCAGTCAGTCCCTCCCGTCTCCCTGGTCTCCGGCCACACTCGGTACTCATGCAGTCTGTGACTGAGCGTTTCTGTCTCTGGCACCAGATGTGGTGTGGAGTCTCCAAACCCAGCAGATCCTTGCGGTGCACTCCCATGCCACTTCTCCCAGGGAGGAAGGGGAGTCTCCCCGGATCTGCCACTTGTTGGGTCCTTGCTGGAAGAGCAGTGGCCCAACTGTGCCTCGGATCACAGTTTATGGCAAACCCGAGCTGATAGCCCACTCCTCGGCTATGTCTCTGCAGCTGGCTTCCCCGCTCCAATACCTGGGAGCTCTGCCACACTTAGGCAAGGCCGGTCTTTCTGTGACCCCGAGGGTCCTGAGACCACACTGTCCCAGCGAGTGTTCCACCCCCTGCTTAGCCACTGGAGCGACGTCCCTCAGTGGAGCGAACTTCTAAAAGTTCTGATTTTGTGCTCCGCTGCTCTATCACTTGCCAGAAGCGGTGGACAGAGGCCCCCTCCCCCACCGTCTATCCTTCTGAATATTGCCTGGGATTCGCTTCTCTGCATGTCCTACCTTCTAGAAAGTGGCCGCTTTTCTGTTCAGAAAGGAGTTGTTGCTATTCTTTTCTTTGATCTCCTGTTGAGTTCATAGGTGTTCAGAATGTTTTCATCCCTATCCAGCTGAATTCCTGGGATCAGACAAAATCCAGGTCTCCTACTCCTCCAACATCTTGCTCCACCCCCCCCAGCATAAGACTTAAAGGAAACCTTGGAATGGATAAAGAAGATAAGGTATATATACACAGTATATATCAAAAAGAATGAAATCTTGCCATTTGGGACAAATTGGATGAACCTAGAGGGCATTATGCTAAGTGAAATAAGTCAGACAAAGAAATGCAAAAAACATAGGATTTCTCTTATATGTGGGATCTAAAAAAATAAAACAAATGAACAAATAACAACAACTAAAAGTAGAAAGGAACTCATAAATACAAAGAACGAATTAGTGGTTACCAGAGGGGACAGGAGTGGGGGGGATGGGCAAAATAGATGGAAAGGATGAAGAGGTACAAACTTCTAGTTATAAAATAAATAAGTCATGGGGATGGAAAGTATAGCATAGGGAATATAGTCAATAATATCATAATAACTGTGTGGTGACAGATGGTAACTACACTTATCCTGGTAAGCACTGTGTAATGTATAAAACTGTTGAATCATTATGTTGTACACCTGAAACTAATATAATATTGTATGTCAACTATTGTTCAATTAAAAATTTTTACAAATAAAAAATAAAGGGAATCTTGGTCATGGCACAAAAGAAGCATGGGGGATGGAGAGCTGAACGAAATTAGATGGTATAGCTCAGCTTCTAAGAGTCCACCCCTCTCATGACCCTTCACCTCAGGTTTCCACACTGAAGCAAACTGCCCTGCTGGAGCCTGAGGGAGTGACCATGGACTGACACACACATGAAATATCTGACTCATCCTAGGCTGTCCTTCCTGAGGAGAAGGATATGCCATTACTCACCAGGTAGAGTCAAAGTAGGATTTTCTGGATGGAGGAGTTTGACAAGTGTTTTTAGGAACTAGAGAGCTACACCCAGAACCAGGAAGTCAGGGGGAGTCCCAGGTGTTCTCCTAGGCAGGGCTGACTCCACAATAAAAGGGCCAGGGTTGGACCCTCCTTAGCCAACTTGGATCTATCCTCACAGGATAAGTGCACTTGGAGTGGCAGGTGAGTGAAATGGCTCAGCCACCAGGGGAGAGCACCTCACAACTGCCCAGGACCTCTTGGGGCTGCAGACAGGGGATGCTGAATGTGGACCTTGACTCGGCTTTCTCAGTGGGTGTGATGGGCACTAGAAGGGTTAGTATTGATAAGGATGGGTGAGTTAGTGGATAGGCATTTCTGCATGTCATGAATGGAATTTATAGAATGATTTTCTTTGAGAAATTTAGACACCATTCACTATAACATAACATGCTTCAGGTGAGAAAAAAATGCATGCTACAAATGTTAAGTGACATTCCCAAAGTCCCAAAGGGAGGATGTGGAAAGTCAGGACAAATTAGATAGTGGACATTCCAATTTTCATTCCAGTACTCTTTCATTCTCCTTAATTTGGATGAAATTACAGTCTAAATAAGAAAGTAGGCTTGGGTGGAACCCTTAAGTTTAAAAAAAAAAACTGAGATTGTGTGCTAATATTCCTATATTCCAGGATTTGGATGTTTAGCTGCAAGATGGCTCTTGTTTATAGCTTGTCTGCTTTAGACAACAAAGTCACGGGTGTAAGGAAGTTATAATACACCCCTCAAACATCATCACCAAGTGAGCTAAGCAGGACAGGATGTGCAGAACAAAACAATAGGGAAAAAAGAAAGGGTTAGATACTGGCCACAGAATGGGGCCTCTCCTGAGGTCAAACCATTGACCTTGTCCAAGTTCAGAGATGATGTGACCAGAAGGAGCCTTGGAGGGTGAATCAGGATGGGGAAACCTTTTTCTGTCATCAAACCCATGGAGGACATTTCTGCTCATGTCTAAGGTGGGTTGCTCTGACATCACTGCTGGAAATTTCCACATACATGCACCTTTCAGGTGGGGTGGCCTTTCAGGTATTGATTGGAAACTCTCTTGTCCCTCCCCCACACCATAGATGCTATTCTTCCCTACCCCAGGTTGAGCATGACCCATTACTCCCCACACACACCACAACATAATTTTTGGTTTTTTTTCTCCTTATCATCTTCCTTTGGACTAGCAATAAGTACTCACTGGATACCCAACTTTCTTTTTTTCTAAGATTTTATTTATTAATTTGACAGAGAGAGAGAGCAGGAACACAAGAAGGGGGAGTGGGAGAGGGAGAAGCAGGCCTCCCACCGAGCAGGGAGCCTGATGTGGGACTTGATCCCAGGACCCTGGGATCATGACCTGAGCCAAAGGCAGATGCTTAATGACTGAGCCACCCAAGCACCCTGGATACCCAAATTTCTATCAGAGTTTTCCCTAATTCCTAAAGCAATCATAAGATATGGTTATTGTTTATCCCATTTTAAGGGGAAGGCTGAGGAAAAACAAAGGTAGTTGGTTTGTTCCTCTTCATACGGCTAGTAGTTGACAATAAGGGGTCAACAGCCAAGTCTCTCTGACCTAAGTTCCCAGCTTCTCGGTTCCACATTTGGCTGCAGTGTTGATGCTAGACCTGCTGGGTCCTTCCCCTAAACTGGGCACTGCCCAGATGGCAGAGTCCAGGGAGTGCCATAGACCAGGAATGGTCACCTCAGGGTGGAAAGAAGGACAGGTCACAGAAAAACCCTCTTACAGTCCTAAAGTGTTTTTTTATTTGGCAGCTGTTACCCATGGTGGGTCCTGTGACTTGACAGATATGCCAGAAAGTTTGATGGGAAGGTTGTCCCTGAGGACAGGGCTGTGGTGGTTTGAGGCAGTACAAACAACAAAGAAAACAAACACAACAAAAAAGTGTTTCCTATTTCTTACAGATTCTCTCCCACCCAGAAATATGTCTTTTCAGCAACAGCAACAATGCAAAATCCCTTGCCAGTCCCAGGTCCCAGAGCCCTGTCCTCCCCAGGTCCCTGTGCCTTGCCCTCCCAAAGGGCCTGAGCCATGTCTCCCACCCCCCAGCCAGCAGAAGTGCCTCCCTGTGCAACCTCCCCCATGCCAAGAATACCTGCCAAAGCAGAAGTGATTTCTCTGAAGCCACCCTCGTCAACCTGGTCATGAAGCAGATGGATTCTCTTTCCTCTCACTGTAGATTCTATTTTCACCCAATAACATGGAACTACATGTGGCCTCAGAAGAAGCTACTTCTCCAAATTCGAGGTGAATCATGAAACCTCCACAGTTTGTCCACCAGCTTTTCTCATTCTACCCCAGACAGCCAAAGTTGGTCAGATATGACATGTTCTTAGGGCACTCTTTGGAGCCTGGACAGGTGTGTGCTTCTCTGGCTACCATCACCTATAGTGGGCCATTCTTCCACCACAGCACCCTCTACCCACAATGCCATTGGTCTCTCCATGACAAATTCTACCTCTGGAAGCTGAAGAAGAATCCCACAAAGGAAAGAAAACATTAGCTTTTCTTTAGGTTTCATAAAGGAAAATGGAATTCCCCTAAATGATCTTAAAATTGACATGAGAAGACACTCTCCTCTTCTACATGCCACAGAGTAGTTGCTAAAGCTACCTGCCTTCCCTACCCCTCCCCACCCCATCTCTCATGGTTAGTAAGACCCTTCCTGGGAACAAAACCCACAGAAGGGCTCTGTGGCCCCTTTCCCAGTCCCACTGGAATCATGTCCCTGCCTCTCTGTTTGATCCACTAAAAATATTATCCTTGAGGAAACTTGACTTTTGTTCAGTTAATACTCAGACCATTATGGGTATAGACTGGGTTTGGGAAGCTGGGGAATGGCAAGAATTACAGGAAGAGGAGTAATGGCTTATCCAAGAAAACAGGGCACAGGGAAAGAGGGAGGATCTCCTCCTTAGAAATACCTCCTGCCCAGTCTCCAAACCAAACTGACTAGCACCCCAAATGGGCTCTACCTTCAATGCTTCAGCCTTCTTCCCAGAGGAAACTCACTCCAGGGAAAGGAGGTGAGGAGCATTGGTGGTGGAATGATGGGACTGCTGAGGAGCTGTGGGGTCAGCAGGACCCTCAGGGAAGTGGAGAGTAAATATTCCCCTTGAATTGTATTTAGCTAATCGTACCATCCTTCAGCTACAATGCTAAATAAAGGGAAAAGATTCAAAACAGCATGTGACCTCTATTGTGTACAGTTATAAGGCATGTATTTGTAATTGAAAGCCCAAATGCCTCCCCTACATTGGATATTGTGGGGTTCATTCTAATACAAGGAATGACTAAAAGAAAAGAAACATGGTAATTTTAAAACTCCCCTGAAGCATCGAGGGGTGGGTGCCCACAATGTGTGATGCTATATAACAGCTCTGTTTCTTACTATGTTTTTAGGGAGATGTAAATACAAGGCACAAAACTTTGTAGGGGAGACAAGAAAATAGAACAGGCACCAGAACTCTAAATGATGTGTATTTAGTCAAGTCACAATCTTGTGACTTGACTGAATGGCTAAATGATGTTTCCCAAAGTTGTCCATGACTTAATCCTGGGAATTTGTAGATACCTTACCTTACAGGGTAAAAAGGATTTTGTAGATGCGATTTAGTGAAGGATATGGAGATGGAGAAAGTATCCTGGATTATCCAGATGAACCCGTGTACTGATATGGCTTCTCATATGAGGGAAGTAGGAGGATCAAGAGTGAGTCATAGGAAATGTAAAGATAGAAGCAAGATATTGGAGTGATATGAACAGGGGGCCATGTGCCAAGGAATTCAGGCAGCCTCTAGAAGAAGCTAGAAAAGGCAAGAAAACAGATTCTCCTTTGAAAGCTCCAGAAGGAACACAGCCCTGACAACATCTTAATTTTAAACTCTGACTTCTAGAACTCTAAGACAATAAAATTGTGTTGTTTTAAACCATTGAGTTCATGGTGATCTGTTACAGCACATAGGAAATGAAAAGAAACTTCATTCCCTCTGCTTAAAACTCCTGAAGGAGACAGGAGGTGGGAGGATGAGGCAGGGGGTGGGGACACAAAGGGCACTTGGTTCATGAGCCCTGGAGCCCCTAGACTAGGTCTAGTGGCCTGCTGGAAATGATACTTAGGAGAGCTGATTCAGCTGAATATTTCTGTTAAATATTCAGAAATTTGGAAGCCGGTTGTTAAACCATTGGTAGCTTGAAACTGTCCAGGATTTACACCCTGAAAAGCATACAAATTCAGGCTTTGCTGCTCTCCTTGCAGCAGTGTTACCAGCCCCCGTTGGTTAGCCCCAGTTTGGGGGGCTGATAAATTCAGCAGTGCTGTGATGGAGCCTGTCAGGTGGCAGGGGGCTATGGGTGCCTTCTAGCAGCTGAGGACTTCAGTCTTACACCAGGGAGAACCTGAATCCAGTTTGGAAGAGGGCCCAAGCTCCAGAAAGGAACACAGGAGCCACCACCTTGATCTCATCCTGGTGAGACCCTGAGCAGGGGACCCAGCTAAGCCATGCCCATACCTCAGAACAAGGACACCATGAGATCCATGAGATAGATAGTCAGTATGTGTTGGTTAAGCTGCGTTTGTGTGACTTGTTATGCAGCAATAGAAAACTAACACACATTCTATAAACAGTTTCTTGCCCCCCCCCAAATATTCTCTTCCTCATGTTCCTAGTCCTTTTTTTTTTTTTTTTTTTTAAGCATTTTTGACACAGTCCCATGTCCTGGTTCTGCCCCATCTTCATCTCTCTCATCTTGAGTCATTTCAGATGATGATATTCCTCCAACTATAAGGAGTGGATCTGACAGGACAGACACAATGATAAGCAACTCCAGGAGAGAAGCACAGGATCCATGTTCTGAATTGAGTATCTTGTAAATATGGCTGTGGTGGTTCCTATGATTGTGGCTAATTCCAGGGGACAGAATGGCAGTCACAAAGGGTAAAAAAAAAATGTGTGAGCAGGCAATGCTACTCCTCTCCCCTCTGGGTCCCTCATGGTTTTTGTCCCACCATGAATTCCCAGCCCACCAATGAAGGGCTTCTGTTAGAAGTGTGAGAGAGGTCCCATCACAGCAGAAATGAAGGAAAGGTCCCCTTAACCCTCCTCAGGTTCCTGAGCACTGCCCAATGGCCCCAGCCAGCATTGATGCCCCAAGTGCAGGGCCCACAGTGCTCCCAGGAATGCCCACCAAAGCAGACATGCAGCCTCTGAGGCCACCACCAATAATCAGACTTGAAGTTCCCCCATGCACCTCCTTCCCCCACGGCCCCACAAAATTCCAGCTCAAATGGGCTCCGAGCATAAAAATCTTCACAGTCCACTGGCTTTCCATAGGCAGTTAAGTGACCCACCCTGGATCCTATAACAATAGGGATTAGACCAGAGTACTCTCAGGATCATCTCTGGAGCCTGATGGGTGCTTCTTTCCCATTCTGTCCTCTGATCAGAGCCAACTCCTCTAGCTGGTCAGCCAACTGCTTCTTTCCCATTCTGTCCTCTGATCAGAGCCAACTCCTCTAGCTGGTCAGCCAACTGCTTCTTTCCCATTCTGTCCTCTGATCAGAGCCAACTCTTCTAGCTGGTCAGCCAACTCAACACTGGTCCAGTGTTGCCTCCTGGTGGTAAAAGAAGATCATTAGGAAAAACGTTCTCTCCCTCCTCCCCTGTTAAAAATATGAAGACATGTATTGCAATAGGCACTGGGTGTTATACGCAAATAATGGATCGTGGAACATTACATCAAAAAGTAATGAAGTACTGTATAGTGACTAATATAATAAAAAAATAAACAAAATTAAATTAAAATATGAAGACCTTGTAAAGCAAAGATGGTTCCAAAATTGCAAGAACTGTCCTCAATCATCTGAAATTCCCCCCAGAATTTACTGACTTTGCAATCCAACCTTCAGGGAAGGAAATGGGTCCCCTGTCTTTTATTGCATGCACAGAGACTGAGCCTGCAGAAGGTACCCAGTGTGCCAAGGGGGCTTCTCTTCATCTCTGCTCTCTCCATTCAGACATTTCTCTCAGTGAGACTCCGTAATTTTCCCCCTTGCAGGGAGATGGGATGGTGACAGAGTCATAGGAGCACACAGGAAATGGAAGCTGGTTGGGAAAGCTTGGGAAGAGCCTGAGGAGAATATGGGTCACAGCAGAGGGAATGGGAAGCTTTGTTCCGGGGAATGACTCCCACCTTCCCACGGCCTCACAGATCCCATGCCAGCTGCTGCCCTTCCAAATCCACCCTATCCTGCATCCTCCCTTTACTCCTGAAGCACGTCTCTCCTGGCAGGAGGTTTGGGTGTGTGGAGGGGGGAGGAAGTGTTCTGGGCAAGGCAGGCACTAGTTCTAGAGAAGGGAGGATTGACTTTCAAAGCTGGAACTTGACATGTGAGTCCATCTCTACTTGCTTATGACCTTGAACCAGATGGGGGCTGTATCCTGGACAGATATGGGTGGTCTGGGGTTTCCAGCCCATAGGCCCAAAGATGCTTGCCTCCTGGGGTCTCTGGGCTGATACAGATATACTGACAATGGAAGCTGACCCTTGGAGACAGATCTCTTCATTATCATCTCCACCTTCATGAAGCCAGATCTCCCTCCTCTAACAAACAGTTTATTTTATTCTTAACTCCTCTGCTAGATTTTGTGTTGTATGTCCACTCATTCATTCCCCAAACATTCACCAAGCATCTATTACCTATCAGGTCCTGGGCCAGCACTGAAGATGCAAAGAATAAGAAGTCCCTTCTCGGGAGCAGGGCACCTTGTTAGGCAGGAGACAGAAGTGTACACAGCCCTTGCCTCCCAGCAGAACAGGTGAGGGCACCAAGCTGTAGGGAGTGCACTGGGAATGTTCAGAGATAGCATCTCTTGACTACAGCAGTATAGGGTGCAGGGACATCTGCATGGAAGGCAGGGTTTTCAAGATGAGTTTGGAAGGTGAGAAAAAAATAATAAATATCAATCAGAGAGAAGGGGAAGGAATCCCAGTTTAAGAGAAGAGCAATGGCAAAGCTACTGAAATATTACTGCATCTCTTTATTGATAATAAGCATCAGTAACTGAGTGGCCAAGACATGTTGGGCTATGTGCTGGGGATTAGGAGTATAGAGATAAAAATGAGCGTTTCCTGATCTCCTAGACTAGCCCATCATTTGAGGGAGAGAAATTGGGAAATAAGTACACAAAATGGGGATGAAATCTTAGAATGAGCCTGGCTCAGGCAACAGCTTGTGAGGATCAGATAAATCACGCAGATGACAAAATGTCCTAGAAATTCAAGGAGAGAGGAGGGAGGTAGGAGAAGAGGAAAGGAAGGAAGGAGGATATGACTGGCAAAAAAAAAGCACAGAGTCAAAAAAGCTCAGCACATTTTGGGAACCATAAGTAGTTTAGAAAACTGAGATGAGGCTGGGAAAAGATGGCAGAGGAGTAGGGGACCCTAGTCCAACTGGTCCCCGGAATTGAGCTGGATATCTACCAGACCACTCTGAACACTCACAAAATCAGCCTGAGATGTAAGAAGACAGATCTGGATCTCTACAAACAGAATATGGCAGGCGGTGGGTTTTGAGGTACAAAGCAGGGAGCCGTGATTTCCTGGGCAGATATCAGAGGATAAATGGCAGCAGGCAGGAGCCAGCCCTCAGCATCCTACACCGCCGGTGAGTGATAACCTCACGCCCTAGGGACGGGGCACAGACTCATGGACTGGTAGCTGCAGGGAAAAGACTTTAGGGACTTTGTTTCCTGCGGACGGAAACAAAGAGCGGTGGGGCCACACAAGCGAACTGGGGGCGGCTGGTGGTTTTAGAAGCACAAAGGGCAGAGACGTGCCACGACCTGGAGGCGAGGACTGGGAGTGCTCCTGAGGGGTGCACAACCCAGGATGTTGTAGTTTATAGCAGCATAGACAGAAACGGAGATAGTGTGGCCTGGAGAGCTGACTGAAGAACAGACTGTGATCTCTCTGCTCTGAGCAGAGGGTTAGAAATGGTCTCTTCTGCTCTGACTCTCAGAAAACATGCAGAAAGCCACCAGGGAAAGACGCCAGAGAGCAAAAGCCCCCCCAAAATGGTTTTCACTGAGCCCATCCCCCACCACAGGGGGCAGAGCAACTCTGCCCAAACAGGGTTGTCTGAGTAACAGTGGGGCAAGCCCCTCCCCCAGAAGACAGGATGGGAGGATGAGAGGCCAGCAACCCTAGGTCCCTACAAACACGAGCATCTTGCTTGTGTTGTGGTCAATAATTTGGACTCTATACATTCTCTCAACCACCCATCAACAGAATGACTAAGAGGAGGAACCCCCCAAAATAGGAAAGACTCAGAGATTATGACTTATGCCACAGATTTACAAATGGATGCAGATATAACCAAGATGTTGGAGATGGAATTCAGGCTAGTGATTGTGAAACAATAGCTAGAATGGAGAAATCAATTAATGGCAACATAGAGTCTCTAAGGGCAGAAATGAAAGCTGAATTAGCATAATTTAAAAATGCTATCAGCGAGATCCATCTAATCTAGATAATCTAACAGCTAGGGTAAGTGAGGCAGAAGACCAAATTAGTGACCTGGAAGACCATTTAATAGATAAAAAGGGAAAAGAGGAGGCCAGGGAGAAACAACTCAGAATCCATGAAAATAGAATCAGAAATAAGTGACACCATGAAACATGCCAATGTCAGAATTATTAGAATCCCTGAGGGGGTGGAGAGAGAGAGAGGACTAGAAGATACAGTTGAGCAAATGAGGCTGAGAACTTTGCTAATCTGGGGAATGAAACAAACATTTGTGTCCTAGAGGCAGAGCAGACCCCACCCAAGATCAAGAAAAACAGGCCAATACTCGGCATGTAATAATAAAACTCGCAAATCTTAGAACCAAGGAAACCATCTTAAGGGCATTTGGGGGAAGAGATTCCTTACGTACAGAGGAAGGAACATCAGAATAATGTCAGACCTATCCACAGAGACCTGGCAAGACAGAAAGGGCTGGCAAGACATATTCAGGGCACTAAATGAGAACATGGAGCCAAGAATACTTTATCCAGCAAGGCTGTCATTTAGAATGGATGGAGAGATGCAGAGCTTCCAAGACCTCCAGAAACTGAAAGAATATGTGACCACTAAGCCGGCCCTACAAGATATATTAAAGGGGGTTCTATGAAAGGAGAAAGAGTGATATAGAAAAGAAATTTAAAGGAACAATATATAGAAACAAAGACTTCACCAGCAACATGATGAAAATAAATTCATATCTTTCAATAATGACTCTTAATAGGAATGGTCTAAATGCTCCCATAAAATGGCATAGGGTTGCAAACTGATTAAAAAGACAGAACCCATCCATATGCTATCTACAAGAGACTCATTTTGAACCTAAAGATACAACCAGGGGGCAGGAGCAAGATGGCGGAGGAGTAGACCTGGATTTCGTCTGGTCCCAGGAATTCAGCTAGATAGGGATCAAAACATTCTGAACACCTATGAACTCAACAGGAGATCGAAGAAAAGAATAGCAACAACTCTCTGAACAGAAAAGCGACCACTTTCTAGAAGGTAGGACGTGCAGAGAAGTGAATCCGAGGCGATATTTGGGAAGATAGATGGCGGGGGAGGGGGACTCCGTTAGCCGCTACCCACAAGTGATAGAGCAGCAGGGCACAAAATCAGAACTTTTAGAAGTCTGCTCCGCTGAGGGCCATTGCTCCAGTGGTTAAGCAGAGGGTGGAACATTTGCTGGGACAGTGTGGTCTCGGGACCCTCGGGGTCACAGGAACACCGGGGGTGCCTGAGTGTGGCAGAGCTCCCAGGTATTAGAGCAGGGAAGCCGGCTGCAGAGACGGAGCCAAAGAGAGGACTCTCAGCTCGGGGTTGCCATAAACCATGATCTGCAGCACAGTCGGGCCACTGCTCTTCCAGCAGGGACCCAACAAGCAGCAGATCCAGGAAGACTCCCCTTCCTCCCTGGGAGGAGTGGCACAGGAACGCACTGCAGGACTCTACTGGGTTTGGAGACTCCACATGGGGTCGTGTGCCAGAGATAGAAATGCTCAGTCACAAGTCGGGTGAGTGCAGAGTGCAGCCAGAGTCTGGGGAGACAGGAGTGACTGACTGCTTTTCTCTGGGGGCTCACTGAGGAGCGGGGCTTCAAGTTCTCGGCTCCCAATCTCAGAGATTGGGAGGCCGCCATTTTCACTCTCACCCTCCAAAGCTGTATGGAAAGCTTACAGGGAACAAAAGCTCACAAGAGCAAACCCAAGCAGATTACTTAGCCCGGACCTGGCAAGGGCGGGACAAATCTGCCTCTGGTAAAGACATCTGAGAACCGGGCCAACAAGCCCCTCTTCCAGAAGACCAGCAAGAACAGCCAGCCAAGACCAAGTTTACCAATCAATGAGAACAGCAGAACTCCAGCACTAGGGGAATACTGCACATAGAATTCATGGCCTTTTTACCATGATTCTTTAGTCTTTCAAAGTTAATTTTTTTTAATTGAAAAAGAAGTTATCAATCTCAACACCCAAAGAACAAATGATCCAATCATGAAATGGGCAGAAGACATGAACAGATATTTTTCCTAGAAGACATCCAAATGGCCAACAGACACCTGAAAAAGTGCTCAACATCGCTCAGCATCACGGAAAGCCAAATCAAAACCTCAGTGAGATACCACCTCATACCAGTCAGAATGGCTAAAATTAAGAAGTCAGGAAATGAAAGATATTGGCGGGGATGCGGAGAAAGGGGAAACCTCCTACACTGTTGGTGGGAATGCAAACTGGTGCAGCCACTCTGGAAAACAGTTTGGAGGTTCCTCAAAATGTTGAAAATAAAGCTATCCTACGACCCAGCAATTGCACTACTGGGTATTTACCCCAAAGATACAAATGTAGGGTTCCGAACAGGTACGTGCACCCGATGTTTATAGCAGCAATGTCCACAATAGCCAAACTGTGGAAAGAGCCAAGATGTCCATTGACAGATGAATGGATAAAGAAGAAGTCGTGTATATATACAATGGAATATTATGCAGCCATCAAAAGGAATGAAATCTTGCCATTTGCAATGATGTGGATGGAACTGGAGGGTATTATGCTGAGCAAAATATGTCAATCAGAGAAAGACATGTATCATATGACCTTGCTGATATGAGGAATTCTTAATCTCAGGAAACAAACTGAGGGTTGCTGGAGTGGTGGGGAGTGGGAGGGTTGGGGTGGCTCGGTGATAGGGATTGGGGAGGATATGTACTATGGTGAGTGCTGTGAATTGTGTAAGACTGTTGAATCACAGATCTGTATCTCAGAAACAAATAATAAATTATATATTTAAAAAAAAGAAGAAGATAGCAAGAAAGGAAAAATGAAAGGGGGGAAATCAGAGGGGTAGATGAACCATGAGAGACTATGGACTCTGAGAAACAAACTGAGGGTTCTAGAGGGGAGGGGCGTGGGAGGATGGGTTAGCCTGGTGATGGGTATTAAAGAGGGCATGTACTGCATGGAGCACTGTGTGTTATACAAAAACAATGAATCATGGAACACTACATCAAAAACTAATGATGTAATGTATGGTGATTAACATAACTTAAGAAAACGATACATACAAACTGAAAGTGAAGGGCTAGAGATCCATCTTCCATGCCAACGGACCTCAAAAGAAAGCTGGGATAACAATTCTTATATCAGACAAATTAGATTTTAAACTAAAGACTAGTTAGAGACACAGAAGGACACTATATCATTCTTAAAGGTTCTATCCAACAAGAAGATCTAACAATTGTAAATATCTATGCCCCCTACATGGGAGCAGCCATCTACATAAGCCAACTGTTACCCAAAATAGTCATACCGATAGCAATATGTTAATTGCAGGAGACCTCAGTACTCCACTCTCAGCAACAGACAGATCATCTAAGCAGAAAATCAATAAAGAAACAAGAGCTTTAAACGACACACTGGACCAGATGGACCTCATAGATTTATACAGAATATTCCACCCTAAAACAACAGAATACTCATTCTTCTTGAGCGCACATGGAACTTTCTCCAGAATAGACCACATACTGGGTCACAAATCAGATCTCAACCGATACCAAAAGATTGAGATTATTCCCTGCATATTCTCAGACCATAATGCTTTAAAACTGGAACTCAATCAAAAGAAAAAACTTGACAGAAATTCAAACACTTGGAAGCTAAAGACTACTCTGCTCAAGAATGCTTGGATCAACCAGGAAATCAAAGAACTTAAACAATTCATGGAAACCAATGAGAACGAAAACACATTGGTCCAAAACTTATGGGATAGTGCATAGTCGGCCCTAAGGGAAAAATACATAGCCATCCAAGCCTCACTCAAAAAAATAGAAAAATTGCAAATTCACCAACTAACTCTACACCTTAAAGAACTAGAGAAAAAGCAACAAACGATGCCTAAGCCACACATTAGGAGAGAAATAACTAAGATTAGAGCAGACATCAATGAATTAGAAAACAGAAACACAGTAGATCAGATCAACAAAACTAGAAGCTGCTTCTTTGAAAGAATTAATAAGATGGATAAACCATGGGCCAGACTTATCCAAAAGAAAAGAGAAAGGACCCAAATTAATAAAATTCTGAATGAAAGGGAAGAGATCATGACTAACACCAAGAAGATAGAAACAATTATTAGAAATTATTATCAACAACTATATGCCAATAAAATGAGCAATCTGGATGAAATGGATGCCTTCCTGGAAACCTATAAGCTGCCAAGACTGAAACAGGAAGAAATTGACAACCTGAATAGGCCAATAACCAGTAACAAGATTGAAGCAGTGATTAAAACTCCCCCAAAAAACAAGAGTCCAGGGCCTGATGGATTCCCTGGGGAATTCTACCTAACATTCAAAGAAGAAATAATACCTATTCTCCTGGAGCTGTTTTAAAAAATGGACATAGAAGGAAAGCTTCCAGACTCATTCTATGAGATCAACATTACCTTAATCCCCAAACCAAGCAGAAACCCCATCAAAAAGGAGAATTTGAGACCGATATCCCTGATGAATATGGATTCCAAAATCCTCAACAAAATCCTAGCTAATAGGATCCAACAATACATTAAAAGGATCATCCACCATGACCAAGTGGGATTTATCCCTGGGGTGCAAGGGTGGTTCAACATTTGCAAATCAATCCATGTGATAGAACACATTAAAAAGAGGAGAGAGAAGAACCATATGGCCCTCTCAATTGATGCAGAGAAAGCATTTGACAAAATACAGCATCCTTTCCTCATTAAAACTCTTCAGAGTATAAGGATAGAGGGAACAACCCTCAAGTTCATAAAATCCATCTCTGAAGAACCCACAGCAAATGTCATCCTCAATGGGGAAAAGTTGGGAGCATTTCCCTTAAGATCAGGAACATGTCAAGGATGCCCACTTTTGCCACTATTGTTCAACATAGTACTAGAAGTCCTAGCAAGAGCAATCAGACAACAAAAAGAAATAAAAGGTATTCAGATTGGCAAAGAAAAAGTCAAACTCTCTATTTTCACAGATGAAGTGATACTTTATGTGGAAAACCCAAAATTATTAGAACTCATACAGCAATTCAATAATGTGGCAGGATACAAAATCAATGCACAGAAATCAGTTGCTTTCTTATACACTAACAATGCAACTGTAGAAAGAGAAATTAGAGAAACGATTCCTTTTACTATAGCACCAAAAACCATAAGATACCTTGGAATAAACCTAATCAAAGAGGTAAAGGATCTATACTCTAGGAACTACAGAACACTCATGAAAGAAATTGAAGAAGACACAAAAAGATGGAAAAACATTCCATGCTCATGGATCGGAAGAATAAACATTGTTAAAATGTCTATGCTACCCAGAGCAATCTATACCTTCAATGCCATCCCGATCAAAATTCCAGTGACATTTTTCAAAGTGCTGGAACAAACAATCCTAAAATTTGTATGGAATCAGGAAAGACCCCAAATCACCAAGGAAATGTTGAAAAAGAAAAACAAAGCTGGGGGCAACCCATTGCCCGATTTCAAGCTATATTACAAAGCAGTGATCATCAAGACAGCATGGTACTGGCACACAAACAGACATATAGACCAATGGAACAGAATAGAGAACCCAGATATGGACCCTCAACTCTATGGTCAAATAATCTTACAAAGCAGGAAAACATATGCAGTGGAAAAAAGACAGTCTCTTCAATAAATGGTGCTTGGAAAATAGGACAACCACATGCAGAAGAATGAAACTCGACCAGTCTCTAACACCATACACAAAGATAAACTCAAAATGGATGAAAGACCTCAATGTGAGACAGGAATCCATCAAAATCCTAGAGGAGAACATAGGCAGTAACCTCTTTGACATCAGCCACAACTTCTTTCAAGATACATCTCCCAAGGCTAGTGAAACAAAAGCAAAAATGAACTTTTGGGACTTCATCAAGATACAAATCTTCTGCACAGCAAAGGAAATAGTCAACAAAACAAAGAGGCAACCCACAGAATGGGAGAAGATATTTGCAAATTACACTACAGACGAAGCACTGATTTCCAAGATCTATAAAGAACTTCTCAAACTCAACACCCAAAAAACAAATAATCAAGTCGAAAAATGGGTAGAAGACATGAACAGACATTTCTCCAAAGAAGACATACAAATGGCTAACAGACACATGAAAAAATGTTCATCATCATTGGCTATCAGGGAAATTCAAATCAAAACCACATTGAAATACCACCTTACACACCCGTTAGAATGGCAAAAATTGACAAGGCAAGAAACAACAAATGTTGGAGAGGTTGTGGAGGAAGGGGAACCCTCTTACATTGTTGGTGGGAATGCAAGTTGGTACAGCCACTTTGGAAAACAGTGTGGAGGTTCCCCAAAAATTAAAAATAGAGCTATCCTATGACCCAGCAATTGCACTCTTGGGTATTTACCCCAAAGACACAGATGTAGTGAAAAGAAGGGTCATATGCACCCCAGTGTTCATAGCAGCAATGTGCACAATACCCAAATAGTGGAAAGAACCAAGATGCCCTTCAGCAGGTGAATGGATAAAGAAGATGTGGTCCAAATATACAATGGAATATTACTCAGCCATCAGAAATGATGAATACCCAACTTTTACATCAACATGAATGGGACTGGAGGAGATTATGCTAAGTGAAATAAGTCAAGCAGAGAAAGTCAATTATCATATGGTTTCACTTATTTGTGGAACAAGGAATAGCATGGAGGACATTTGGACAAGGAAAGGAAAAATGAAGAGGGGGAAATTGGAGGGAGAGATGAACCATGAGAGTCTATGGACTCTGAGAAACAAACTGAGGGTTTTAGAGGGGAGGTGGGTGTGGGGATGGGTTAGCCCGGTGATGGGTATTAAAGAGGGCATGTACTACATGGAGCACTGGGTGTTATACGAAAACAATGAATTGTGGATTACTACAACAAAAACTAATGATGTATTGTATGGTGACTAACATTACATAATAAAATAAAATTTAAAAAAAGAAAACAGGCAAAATTTTGTAAACCCAACTTTTGAGATTGTTGGGCCTTGTCTTCAATTTGTTGGTAAAATTGGGGCTTATATTCTAAAATTAGCTATAAGGGGCTGTGGAGGATGAATTAGAGTTGGGGCACTTTGGGAGACCTGTGACAATGACAAGTTCAATGAAACCACAGCAGTTACCATGAAGCTGATGGGGGGCTGGCTGGAGAGAGGTGCATACCGTGGATCCCAATACCAGCCTGGGGCACAAGGCTGTGGTTTGGGAGATAGACCTGACAGGTTCTGCTAGCTCGTTTGGTGTAGGGCTGAGTGGGAGATAGGAGGCTGGGTGATCTTAGGTTTCTGGTCTGGAGGTCTCAGCATATGGGAACATGCCTCGCAGAGCTGGAATGAACAAGACAGTGTGTAAGAAAAGATGTGGAAGGTGACGAATTCTAATTTTGTGAAATCAGTTTGAGGTACCAAAATATATCCAATGAATGTTAATATTTAAGCCTGGAGAAAAGGGAAGAGTGTGGGCTTTGGATTTCTTTGGCATAGAGGTGGTAGAAACAGTGGTAGAGAAGGACGTCAGCAGCAATGTGTCAGGTGAATGAAGCCAGGTGAAATTGAAAGGACTGAGCAGAGGAGGAAGAGGTCATGAAGGAGGGTAGATGAGGGCAGAGAAATGGGCCACCATCCAGGTATTAGAGGAACCCAAGGTGAGAGGGGTGAAAAAGAGAATATAAGAGTGTCAAATACAGCAGTAAGGTCAAACTGGATCAATACAGAACCATGTCCATGAAGATACCATAGACTTCCCTTGCCTAATACACAGTGAATGAGCAAAAATCCATAAACATCAGGAAAACATCCCTAAGAGTAATTGAACAAAGAAAGGGGAGGATTATGACTGTTTCCCATGGGCCACATATGGCCCACAAGAGAGGGAGAGCTGGCTCTCTGTGCCATGTGAAATCCTATCCAATAGGGCTGCCTGGAGGGGAGGTAATTGCAGCAGAGAGAAGCTGGAGGGGAGCTGCCAAATGCCTAGGTGCTATAGGAGCTATACACAATCAGCACCGTGCTTAACATCTCAATGAGGGGCGACAGGGTCCCCTGAAGAACACATTTAAATTCCCCACAAGAGAAAGGGTCAGCTTTAACCACTTGCCAAGCCCAGAAAACTCCTAGGTATCAGGACACCAGAAAAATATCATTCAGGTAAGAATTTTCCTGTCCCTTCTGCCTCTTCCCTCTCTAGTCCCTTTCCTGAAACCAGGGGCAGTTGGGCAGATGAAGGAAGAGGAGTAGAAACTCAAAAAAGCAAATAGAGAAGATTTTTCCTTTCTGGTCCCAGAAGAAAAGAGAAGGAAATCCAACATTCAGGGAAATATACCTTCTAATTACTGAAATAAGATTGTTTAGAATAAATAGAAGTGACTAGAGAACTTACTGTCTAACCATGATCCTACAAGTCTACACATGCTAGAGATTCCATCCCAGGAGGAAGGGAAGAACCAGCCCCACAGAGAGGGTCTTAAGAGGCACCAATGGGAGTAGTAGAGTTGGTTTCTGACTTTATTCTGTGAGGACTATTTATTCAATAGGAATTACACAGAGAGATAAAAAAAAAAGATAGAAAAAGAAGACTTCACCTAAAAAACAGAGAGGGTGGTCCAAGTGAAGTTAAACTGCTGACACATAGAATTCCCTGGTCTGATATAATATGTAGGCATACAGACCCTGCAGGCTCACACAGATAAACCACTGAATGGTCTGCTTATCTAATATTCCTGTGAACTCCATCAGGAACTTTGGCTGGAAGGCAGAAAAAAAAATGATATGGAGAAGTGGGATTTCAGGGCCAAGATCTGGTGAGGGGAGCAGGGGGAGATCCAGCAAGCCAAGGGATTGAAAGGGTCAGGAAAGCACTGACAAACAGAGTAACTCACATGTACAGCAAACATTTACTAACAGCCTGGGAGGGTCAGATAAATCATGCTGAGGACAAAATGTCCTAGAAGTTTGTACTTCATTCATAGAATCTCATTCAATCTTCCCAGCAAACTGTGGGTACTGTGAGAGTGTAGGGTGTAGGCTTTGCACTTGGAAATGTGCCTGGCATATTGTAAGCACTCGATATAAGTTACATATTGTCTTATAATCAGTGCTATTATTACCACATTTTATGGATGAGGGAACTGAGACTTAGAAAGTCAATTACCAGGGGCCATTGGTAAGTAAAAAATGAAGGTGGGATTTGAACCTAGGGATCTGACTCCAGTGTCCTCACTCTTAATCTAGGGGCTTTGACACCCATTCTTCTCCCCTTCCAACCTCTTTCCCTCTGAGACCCAGCAGCTCTAGAAGCTGTTCTGTGTTCACCTCGGTATGCCTTGCTGCCAGCCATGCTGTTGACCAAACACTGAGCCAAAGGTGAGGGTGATAGCCAGGAGATTAACATAACACTGCCAGGAGTCTTGGCCTTTAAAGGAGGGTTTTAAAGACTGAAAAGATGATGGACAAATGTCCTGGTGAACGTCCAATGGATGGTATACTTTCATTCAGTGGGAATTTCTTGAGCAAGAAATAGGAGAAGGAAGAAAGGAGAGAGAGGAAGAGGACAGAAGACAAAGGCCAGTAGAAATCACCACATCTACTTTTCCTTTTTTTTTTAAGATTTATTTATTTGAGAGAGAGCGAGAGCACACACATGGCAGGGAGGGGCAGAGAGTCATAAGCAGGCTACAGCTGAGCACAGAGCCCAGTGCAGGGCTTGATCTCCTGATGCCGAAATCACAACCTGAGTCAAAGCCAAGAGTCAGACGCTTAACTGACTGCAGCACCCAGGTGCCCCCAAATCACCACATCTTTTGACATCACCATCACAAATAACTGCCTTCTCCATAGCCAGATGGCTAGCTTTGGTCCAGAGCTGAACAGTAGGTGGAGCTGAGTCTCTTGAGATGAGTACAGAAATTGCTTCTCAACAGCTTTGAAGAGCTAGAGTTCATAACAATGAAAAGTATAGAGCAAAGAAAATGAGTATTGAGGGGTAAGCTCTACCAATACAATGGGTCTAATACCAGTTATCCTGGTGGCAGGGAGTTAAATTCTGGCCCACTCTCCCCTTTTATTTGGGTTCGTTTGGGTTTCAATTGTGTATGACATTCTTTCTCCTTTGTAAATACCAAATAAACCCTATACTGAGGTTCCCCATCCTCCCCAGTACCTTTTCTCTCTCTCCTCCAATCCTCTCTCATCCTTATCCACTCAGCAAACACCTGTTGTACTGAATCAAATTCAAGGTCTCAGTCTGCTCAGTGGCACAGAGTTGGAGCCACATTTCCAATAACCATTCAAGATGTTCCACTGCGACCACATTCAACGTGCTCAGACTTAAACTCATCTTCTTCTAACATAAATCTGTTCTGTTTCCTCAGCACCCATTAAAAATAATACCTGGGAGTCATCTTTCATAATTTTCTTCTAAGTTTCCCATTAACTGAATCCCATAAACATGCTTCTCTGGTGATATTTCTCTTATCAGCACCCTTTCACTACCACTACCACTGCCTTCCTTCAGACTTGGAGATGTTTATAATCTCTTTGAAACAGGCTAGTGCAGCTTTTGCCCCATCCCCCAGTCCATCCCACCCTTTGCTGTCAGAAATTTCTGTCAATACCTTAGATGTGATCATTTCACCGTTTTAACCAAAAGTCACTTGTGGCTGGTAGTGAGTGACTGCCAAGATGAACTTCCTGAGTTCAAGGCACTATGTATTCCACCCCATTTGTCTTTCCCACACCAACATCTTCCTACCACCCCAGACACACCCCTGCTCCAACCACAGAGACCCACTGGCCAGGCCTTTGAAAAGGCAAGGAAGGAACTTTCTCAGAGGCAAATCCTTTCTACTCTAAAACAGGATCTAGGGTTAACCCAGTATGTCAGAACTGGTCAGGGGCATCAGACTCAAGTTCTTTACAGTAAGGAGGGTTTACCTTGGATATCAAGGGGTGCCACTCCCTGATTGAATAAACAATTGTAAAGTACAACAATTAATGAGTTATAAGCAGAAACACAGAAAAGGAGCTAAAATAATCCCCGGACTTTGGCTAGGTTGTGTGGAGTGGTAAAAAGAGGTTTTAGAATCTGATATTAGAAAAATAGGGAGAAGAGAATCAAAATGGCTGTGAGCAATCTGGGAAGCTCTCCTAGAAAGGTGGAGAAGGGGCAAGTTCAAAGGAGTTAAAATTTGGGGGGAAAGAGAGATCATGTGTAAACAGAGCTTTTCTGCTCCTAGCAACAATGAACCTCCCTATCCTTAGAGTTCAGTAACCTTCACCATGGTCTGATTTCACCAGCATGAATTTTGAGTGACCCTGAGAGGGAACAGGACAGCAAAGGGGGGTGATTAAGCACAGTATATTCTCAAGGGCTTGAGTTGAGCTGGGAGCTCTGGAGTCACACAACAATCGCTACCTAATGATGCAGTGATGAGGTCACAAGTGGGGCTCCCCTTCCCCACCCCCCACCCTTGGCTTCCTCAGAGCTAGGCAGAGGAACCAGAGGGAAAATCCACCTTCTCACACACAGCAATACCATCCATCTCATTCGACTACTTATCAAGTTCACTACCAACACAAAGGGGTGAGTTGCAATTGGACAACTGCAAATGCCCCGTCTTTTTCCTCTCCTTTCCTAAGAGTGACTTAAAGCACCCCAGGCATTGAACAGGGTTGAGATGATGGCTATTTTTGAATGAAAGCTTCCTTTCATTTTCAGTAACAAGAACTGGGCTATGCCTCATTTGAAAGAGAGATTCTTAACAATTTTGGAGTTTAACTTAATGATTTATTTCTCCAGGGACCCATATTGCTTTTAAAGCTAAATTAGATAAACTTTTACTTTTATATTGTTAAAGGAAATTAAAGGAGTGCCAGTTAGATACAACTTGCAAGTATTGTCACAGACTGAGAAGCCCTGTTCATATCTAGAAGTCAAATCATCCACGGAAGACCTAACTCAGGGCAAAACTTAGGAGGAAAAAAATTCTTCCTTAAAGTCATATTTTGTGGATCTCAAATTCATATTTTCAGAGGAATTAGAATTTCCCAGTTCATCTCCTCCTCTCCTGAGTTCTTCCCTTACCGTAATCATGGGGAGGAGTCACAGAGTAACCTATGGGAGTCCAGCCATGGTAGAGATTCAGTTAGCTTCCCATTCCCAGTTTTCAAGTGAAGAAAGCAATTCTCAAGGCTCTGAGGGCATAGGGAGGACAGAGGAATGAAAGAAGTGTCCTGAGTCCCTAAACCCACTAATATACCCTCTCATTCCATCTCCAGAGGGTTAGGGAGGTAACCCTGCAGGAATTGTTAAAACCCTTGTGGCATGGATGCCTTTAGCAGTCTGACCAAATTCATGACTTCAGAACAATGTACTTAAATGAATTAATTAAAAGACATGGAGTTGCAAAAGATACCAATTATATTGATAACATATGATTAAATATGGTTTTATCATGGGGGGACGGGCAATTCCAGGACCCTAGGTTGAAAATTCCTGCTGGGGGATATGGAATTAAGACAAGTGTAAGTGAACAAAAAGCAGGGTAAGGGTGAAGAGACCAAGAAACGTTGTCACCAATCCACTCCAAGGACAAGAGGACAGCCCTTAAATGAGAATTTGGTCTAGAGCCCAAACCATCCCAGGAAAGTTTTTCATAAAAGCAAGGATGGGCAGGAGGTGTGAGTGGGAAACCTTGCTGGTCCTCTCCCACCTTGCAGTGTGGTCTCTCACATATGACCTGTTGCATGTTTCTTTACAGGGCCCAGAAAATCAAAGAATGTCACGCGATGATAAAAATAAATCTAGTGAACCCAAGAATGAGCCCAAGAACTGTGATCCCAGGTGTGAACAAAAGTGTGAAGCCAAATGCCAGCCCAGCTGTTTAAAGAAGCTGCTGCAACGGTGCTCTGAAAAGTGTCCACGGGAAAAGTGCCCAGCACCACCAAAGTGTCCACCGTGTCCATCACTGTGCCCCCCACCATGCCCCCCACCGTGCCCTCCTCCATGCCCAGCTCCCTGTCCCTCTAAGCCGTGTTCCAAGCCCTGTCCTCCTAAATGCCCACCTCCCTGACCACCCCCAGAGTGAGGCACATGGGTACCATTCAATCCACTACCTCCAACAACTCTACCATGTTCACCATCTTGTGATGAAAGCTGAAGCCATGAACTGACAAGTAAACCTGTTCCTCTGCTGTGCAAGGCTCTCTTCTCCTGTTTTTGTTTTGGCAGTTTGGGTTTTTTGTTGTTGTTGTTGTTGTTGTTGTTGTTGTTTCCCAGCACTAAACCACCAAGAAGCAATCCTAGAGAGTGAGGCCAGAACCCTGACACTCTACAATCAATAATTTTTGAAGACAGCCTCCCTTCTCGCCCCACCTGCTGCATACAGGGGTGTGGCATCTCCTGAGGGGTGCATCCAGGGAATGCAGACTGACAGAGCCATAAATATAGCTGTTAACAGTGGTTCACCTCAGGAGCCCAAGTGGCCATGACAGAGGAAGAGGGCAAAAGGGGGAAAGAAGAGTAGGATGTTGAGGAAAGGTCCAGTCCAGAAAGGCTTAGGAAAAATTCTCCCCTCCGCTGTTAATCACACTGCATAATGCTTGGGCAGAACGCTCTGAAGACAGGCTGTGTGGGCTTAAACTCTAGCTCTGCTCTAAGCTTTGGGTTCCTGCTCTCTGTAAAAGGAATCCTGATGCTAGCAGTGGGCTTATAGGGTTGTCATGAGGCTTAGGAGGTAACATGTGTCCAGTGCCTGATTTACTGGGACATAGCCAGCACTCAAGGAGGGGAACACATGGCACCTGCCCAGGTTTCACATGTCACACCTGAACATAATTGCCCTGTGCCTTTCTTCCTCATCAGGTACAATATTTAGGTTTAACTTATACCTATAAGCACAGCTAGGCACTCTTTTAAAAAATAAAAAACAGCAGTACCTGGGTGGCTCAGTCAGTTGAGCCTCTTACTCTTGGTTTCAGCTTCATGATCTCAGCGTCATGAGATTGAGCCCAACATCATCGGGCTCTGCACTCAATGGGGAGTCTGCTTGAGATTCTCTCCCTCTCCCTCTGCCCCTCCCCCACTCATGCTCACTCTCTCTAAGAAATAAATAAATCTTTAAAAAATAAATAATAAAAAACAAAATTGAAGTTGTGCACTACACTAATGTCAGCTGGCTGGTTTGGATACTGAACCATAATTATGTAGCATGTCACCACGGAGAGAATTCCAGTGAAGGGTGCATGGGATCTCTATGAGGGCAACCTCCTGTGAATCTACAAAATTTCAAAAGGAAAACTTCACACAAAAGATAGGACAAAACTGAAAGCATCTCAATTAGGAATGAATGGGAAAAGTATTCACAGCTGCTCTGTTAAGTGGGGATTATTTACAAGTGGCTAGGGAAAGTCCACATCAACCTTGCTTACCTCACAAAAGGGACTGTATCAGTTCATTTTGCTGGGAAGGGTATTAGAATGGTAAGGGAGCATAGAATTAGAACTGTAGGAAATGGAGTGTCAGGGCCTGGGAGCGTGGTCACCATTTCAATCTCCCTCATCTTCCACCAGTCTCTACTCATCTTCAAGGTGGGTCTCCTCCCCTCCGAGGACCCCCTCCATGTGGTGAGGTCCTTGGCCAGGTGCAGACCCAGTTTGTTGATGAGTTGAACTTGAGATGCTCCGATTACTTCTGGGAAAGAAACCTGAATGCCCAGGAGTACATGAACTTACCCCTGTGGCCAAGTGGATAAGAGAGCTTTGCCACACAGACCAAACTAGTTTGTCATTACAACCCACAACATTCAAGCGGAACTAGGCTTAGGGTTCTCTGCTGTCACAGTAAGAGGAAATGAGAGAAGCCAATTCTGGGGTGGCTCCTTGTGGAATCATGGCACACAAACAGCTTTCCATCCTTCTGAGTCTAGAAGCTGGTATAGGACCACAAAGATGCAGTAAGAACAGATAGTCCAAAATATGCCCAAGACACATGGGACCCCCAGACCAAGTTATATAATTAGGTGATTGCAGAAGCAGACTTTTAGGACATGAGAATTAGACAAGGCTTTTAGGCATGCAACCCCTCATTTTCCAGATGTGAAGAATACCAACTTCTCTGATATGAAGAGGCCTTAGCATCTCAGAAGCCCTGCAGAGAGGTGCCTCCTGGATGCTGGGAACTTCTGGAAGCCTAGTTTAAGGCATTAGGGCCCTGTGGTCAACTGTTGATAAAAGATGGACAACTCTTGAGCCTCAGTAGAAATCACGAGGGAGGGAGAAAAGATGGAGAAGGAAAGAGAGAGAGGAAATAGCACTATACTGTGACAGCCTCTTCCATCTATTTAATGATCACTTTTAAATAATAAATCTGAGAATCCCAGTGCTAGAGTGTGCCACTGTTAATGAGAGCATAAACAGACAAAAATCCTTTTAGGAAAGAATTTGAGGAATATGGAAAATGTATCAGAAGCATAAAATGATTCAATCCTTGGACCCAATTGTCCCACGTCTCAGAATCTGTGCAAAGAATAATAATTCCAAAATGGAAAAAAGAAAAGCTATGTAAAGCTGATTATTACAGTGTAACTTAGAAATAATTTAAATATCTAACAGAAATTTTGATAAATACACTTGGATCTATTACTTGATGAAACATTGTGCAATTACTAAAATGAATTAAAGGGGAAAAAAGCAAGGCCCCAGTTGGATGTATAGCATAAAAGCAATTATGTTTAACCAAAAACTTCTATGAATAATGATGATGATGATGATAGAAGGAAATTTGTCAACATTCTAGGTATTTTAGGACGATGGAGTTATGGGTAACCTGTGGAGTATTTTTATTCTCACTAGTCTTTAGATGTTCATAAATAATCTTTTATTTCTCATGTAATAGAAAAAAATTATATAATCATGAATACTTCAGAAACCCACCAAAGTCCTTTCATTTGCTTAATGAACTAACTAAATAAATAAATAAAAGGAAAAGAAGGAAGAACATCTTCTTACACCTGAGTGCACACCTTGGGTGCCTTCCTTTGAAGGGTAGGGTCTCAGTCCCAGGCCTCCAGTGGCTCTGTGGCAGTGTGGGTCAGGGGCTGGTGCTCTCCTGGGTGGCTCTGAGGACTCTGGGCACAGACTGGGTGGAGGCGATCTCTGAGAACATGAAAACATCCATTTGCCAATTTAGTTCTCTTTTCTCACATGTAAATGAAACCAAAGATACACATCTCTTAATGGCTACTTTCCCAGCAAAACCTGGATCAAAGGCAATGCCAGGGAAGATGGCTAGAACGTGATGAGTGTGCTACCTCCCTGCAGAATGCCTAATTACTTCCAGCCCCAGCGGCAGTCACCAGGGCCCTACCCCAAATGGTAGAGGGTTGTATAAATAAATAAACAACACCTGAAGAACAGCACCACGGGAAGCTGTGCAGTGCTCATCTTGATGGCTCACAGATACTGTGATAGGGCAGGACTAAACCTCTCCTTTCATGGAAAAGCTTTAAGAAGAGACTCTACCACAGAACCCCTCGAATCATGGTTTCTTGAGAAGCAGGCAGTGTACAGCTGGCCTTGCAAAAGGACTTGTAAGTCCTCTCAGACCAGGCCAGCTGGGGGCGGTGCTGTGAGCTGGGTCAGTGCTCTATGAAAGGGCTGGCACACAATCACAGGGATGTCTTGCTTTGAAGCTCTGAAGCTGGAAGGCACCATAGAGCTCACTTTCATGTGTCCTCCACATGCAAATGGCAGCTGGGGAGATGGCAGCAAGGAGCCAGTTACCAAACCTGTCCTATTTCCCTGTCTTTCTTCCACATGACCAAATATTCCAGCCAGGGACACGAGCACAGGCACATCCTGGGAGGCTTTATTGACAATGACAAGTCATAACTGCTTCCGTGCCACAGCTGTTGATGCTCAGCAAAGAAACAGGTGGGTAAATACAGTAAGTCAATTGCCAAACATATAAAGATGTTAAGATACAAATTGATCGTAAAATGCATAGCAGGGTATTTTCAGCTGCACCAGGTGCATAAAACCTGTGATGCCTTAGCTACAGAGCTCTTTCCTTTCTCCCAGGCTCAAAGGAAATGATGTTCAGACTGAGGATTTGTGCTTTTCCCACCAGAAACACCTCAATAGTTTCTCACCTACACCACCCAGAACCTCCTAACTGGCTTCTGAGGTCCCAAGTTCACCTTCTAGTCCTCCCTCCAGTGTAAAGCAGCCAAGGCTGGCTGGCTAAAATCCAAATCTAAACATGTCAGTCCCTTGCTTAAAACCCTTAAAATATTCCTTTTTGCCTAAACAACAGCTTGAATGACTTGACCAGTCACGCAAAAGTCTTCCAGAGCTGGCCCCCACCTCCTTGTCTGGCTTTACCTGGCCACTTCTCTCTCCTTCTAGAACTGTGCATCCCAGCAACAGGTAAATGCTGGCACTTCCTGGCATGGCAGAGGTTTCTGGCCTGTGTGAATTTACACTTGTCTGTCCTCTATCATTCTTCCTCTTTCCATTGAGTCCTCCTCTGAATGGTTCATTTGGGCCAGTCTTCATCTCCCTCTGAACCCAACTCAGGGGTCACCTGCTCCGGAAAGCTTCCCCCACTGCCCCCTGCAGGCTGGTCAGATGCCCCTTTCTATGATCTCAAAACATCCATGCTTTTCTCCTGTAACACTTATCCCACCATATTCTGTCCATCTGTTTACACTGGGCTGTAAGTTCTTTGAGAATAGACTGGCACATAGAGCAGACATTCAGTAACAATAAATGAGTGCATGTTCAGTGGCTTTGGATGCACTTTTCCAAAGAGGAAGGGGATTGCTCTGGGCTGAGGCCCTGGTTATTGTGTTGCTTACCCTCACCACATGTGTCATTCCCAGAATTCAGAGGTAGGAGCGAGGGACAAGGCTGAATATGGCTGGCCTGTGACTGAGAAAAAGGCATCCCTGGAATTGGTCACTTTTCCCTTAGGTTACAAGATACAGATCCTGCCAGCTTTCCCCCCCCAGCCTCACCTGGGAAGCACAGCCTGCCTCCGAGGAGATTTCTCACTTTGGAAGGTAGTATGGTAAAGGGAAATGTTTTGTCATCACAAAGATGTGGACTCGAAGTGAGCTTTACACTCAGCTGTGAGGCCCAGGCCAATTGTGTCACCTCAGTGGGAGAAGTGGTCTGTTTCTTCCCTTGAAGAATGAGAAGAAAATTCTCACTGAGGTGTGGAGAGAACTGACCAGTGAGATGGTATATACAAAGCCCCTGGCATGGGAAACTGAACTTAGAAAGCCAGGACACAAAGGTACTCAAGAACCTGGTCAGTGCTTGGAGTCCTCACCCCCAACTGCTATGGCCCATGTCTTGTTCTTCCATCCTGCTGTGTGATGCAGCGGGCTTGAGAAGGAAAGAGAGAGTTAAAGGAAAGGAACACAAATATCTTTGAAGGCAAATAGATTTATAAGACCCTTCCCCCCTCCCCATTCCCAAACTGGGCCCCAGAGCCCACAAATCACAGTAGGAGCCAGATGTGCCTTTTGCAGCACTGAGTATAAGTGCCGGATGTGGCACACAATGTGCCCAGTGTCTCAGTTGTCTGGATGAGGAAACCCAGCTCCAGAGAGGGAAGCATCTTACTCAAGATCACACTGAGTTGGTTGCTGGAAGAGTCTAGGATTTTTAATCCCAACTTAGGCCACAATGAGGCAGGACAAAAGGGGAAAAGGACTGAAGCCCAATATCAACCTAAACAATTTGGGAACATACTTCTCCCCATTTCCTGTGTCAGTGGTCTTTAACCTGGGTGCCATGAACCTCCTGAGGGTGAAGATGTGTATCTATGTATATTCCTCATCACCTCAATACTACCAGTGGTAGTATTGTGCACCAGTGGTACAGAACCACTAGCTGTTCTGCATCTTTTTTGCCTCCCTGAAGTTTATAAAGAATCCCCAGTACAATGGTGTCCTAAATGTTTTTACATGGGCCATTGCCTGGTCCAGACATGAGCTCACCACATGATTTTGAAGTAGGCCCTCAACACTCTCGTACCTCATTTGCCTCAACTTAAAAAAATGCAGTTGATAAATAATTTAGTGCCTCCTATTTAAAGCACATGTTGGGCTGAAACAAGGAGGGAGAATCAGGTGGCCTGTCATGTCTCCTCTGGGCATGGTGGCCTGTGACCCACCACCCCTCTTACAACTCTGTGTGGGCATTACTGGAGGCAGGGAAGTGAGCGGGTAGTGGACTCTTCTGAAGGAGCCCACAAGCTCTCTAGTGGCACCTGCTCCCAGGGAACAGGGTGAGCCACATTCTGCACCATTCGGCTTTATCAGAGCCACTACCCTATAATATGCAGAGGGACCAGCCGAGTGAATCAGAAGAGTCTGGGAACTTTTATGATCTGAACAAAGGAGATGGTTATTTGATGGGAATGAGGGGGGGGGAAGCATGTCCTGCACACACCTGACTCTCTTCTGCTGACCCTGTATAATTACACCCTGGCTCCCAATAATGATAGCTGCAGAAATTTAAAATCTTAAATCTTAGATGGCATTCAATCAGATTAGCCCCAGTCTCACTGGAGGGCTGGGGATGGTTAAGGAAACTATTTAGGCACCTCATCTTAAGATGTAGGATGGGACAATCTCACAATCTCCCCAAAGCCGTCCAGGCTACAACCCCAGATACTGGGCCACTAGGGTTGATTTTTGAGGACTTGGACCCCAAATACTCCCACTCTGTATCTAGGAAAATATAGTCCACCTAAGGTCACTCAATCACCTGGCTGGGCCACTGCCACCCACAGAAGATGTAAGACTAGATGGATTATAAATTATAACCTAATCAAGGAGGAAGAGCCCCCCCCCCAACTGCCCCGTTCCTGCCCCACCACACAGATATGCATCCATGTACTTACAAAGTCATATAGATGTCCAGGCTAATCATTCATGAGTATCACAGAATGTCAAAGCTGCAATAGACCTAGCTTGACTCCTAGGCTACCTTTCCTATTTTAATGATGATGAAAAGCCCTCGCTTTCAGAACAGGACAGAAAGGGTCAGAGGCTTGCCTAAGGTCACATACCTTGTTAGGGACAGAGCCAGATCTCAGGACCTCTGTGCAGTACACTGTCTACTACATCCCAGGAAGTAGAAAAGCATAAGAAAAGATGGAGCCCCAGGGGGACAGAGTAAAGGAGATGGAATAAGAACTGAGAGAATCAGGAAGGCTTAATGAGGGAGCTGAGTCCTGAACAGAGTCAGATGGCACTAACATTCTGTAAGTAGCTTGATGGTCCTAAGTGTTGGTGCATATGTTCTCAAATTTATTCCTCACAAGGAATCCATGAAATAATGTTATCCCTTCCCAACAAGAGGAAATCGAGAGTCTGAGAAGCTAAGTAGCTTATCCAGGATACACAAACTCTTTGTAATTGAGTCAACCCCAGGTCAGTTGAGGTCCTGGGCCCAGTTCTTTTCCCATGCATCACCAAGAGCTGGTCTTTGACTGAGGGGTTGACATGACCAGTGAGTAGATACTTAAATGAGTGAGTGCTAAGTGGGATTTTACGTCTTCATATGAGACTTCCCAACAGCTTCAGGTGTTGAGAAGGTGTATTAATTTTCTATTGCTGCTGTAACAAGTTACCATAACTCTAGTGGCTTAAAATAACAGAAGTATATTATCTTAGAGTTCTGGAAGTCAGAAGTCTGACATAGGTCTCTCTGGGCTAAAATCAAAATGGGGGTGCCTGAGTGGCTCAGTTGGTTAAGCGTCTCTCTTTGGCTCAGGATTTGATCTCAGGGTCCTGGAATCGAGTCCCACATCAGGCTCCCTGCTAGCGGGGAGTCTACTTCTCCCTTTCTCTCGGCCTGTCTCCCCTGATTGTGCACTCTCTCTCTGATATAAATAAATAAAATCTTTAAAAATTTTTTTTAAATAAAATCAAAATGCCAACAGGGCTATATCTCCTTCTGGAGGCACTAGGGCACAATCTGTCCACTTGCCATTCCCAATTTCTAAAGGTTGTCCACAACCTTTAGAAATTCCTGGCACACAGTCTCCATCTTCAAAAGCAACAATAGCCAGTCAAATCTTTCTCACATCACCTCACTGTGACACTGGCTCTTCTGCCCCCTTTTCCACATTAAAGGACCCTGGTAATTACATTGGACTCACTTCACTGTCATCAGCTCACTGTGAGGCAGAGAGAGAGTGTCCTTTGAGAGAAGTTGAACTCTGACCTCTCCCTAACTGCATTCACCCTCCTCCATGAGAACATGACCTGCTTTCTCCATTGTTCAGCACATCCCTATTTGGTCTCCTCCTGAGGCTCAGCCAAAGACATAGAAATGCATGTAGCCCAAGCAATGTCAGCTCATACATCCTGTTGTAGAAAACTTCTGGAAGTTTCAACCAAGCAGTGTCCCTCCCTCAGCATCTCACCCACCACTTTCCTGAATTAGCCTCAGACTCTCCTCTCAGCAGCACTCTAACAAGCATTCCTTCTTCCAGGCTGCCTGTAACACCATTGCCCACCCTCCTTGCCCGGTAATTCCTACTGCACAGCAAAACACAACACAGACACTCCTCCCCCAGAAGCCTTTCAGGACCTTCCGTCCATTCAAGACTGATGAAGGGGCCTTCTTCTGGAGCATGGGGGCTTACCTCTGCCAATCTTCTCCATGAGACTATGGAGCACTTGAAAGCAGGGTCATGAATGGCTGAAAGAATGAATGAATAACCCCAGTGATGGAGAATTTCTTATCTGCTAGGACTCCACAGAGTTGCCTTGTTTCTTAGACAACATTTTATACCAAAGATGGAGACGAAGAGGGAGAGGAGAAATGGAAAGAGGAAGGAAAATGAGGAGAGCCCCCCAATCCTACACCTGATTCCCAGAGTCTCCAAATGACCTTGTCCCTTCAGATACACCATAGGTCTTCCAAATCCCTCTCCTTATCCCACCCAGTCCCACTCTCACTTAGCTCCCAGAAGCCAGCCTGTGACCACTTCCACCACTGCCTCCTGTAAGACACTGATGGTGCCTACACTAGTGCTACATCAATCCCTAAAGACCAAAATGTCACCTGGTCTGTCCCTAGCTCACATTTTAAAAACTATTTGGGGAATCAAGCATCCAAAAACTGTATAAACCTTCAAAGGAACATCTGATTTTAGCCAAATGCTATACTTAAGAAAATGACCTAAACACACTTCTTCATGTTAACGGGGACACCATCATCTTGAAAGTCGCTGGGGTTCAACCAACTTTAGCAAACAAGCACAGGCCACCACTTTATGGCCTAAGGGCTTCTTTTATAACAAATGTTTTCCCATCCTCCAATACATGAGATCCTCCTCTACTCCCAATTATCTCCTACATTCACCTTCTTTATTCCTTAATTAATGCATTCACTCCATTAATGGTCATTGGTCTTCCACTTATTAGTCCCCTACCCTCTAGAAACCTACAACTCAAGGTAGTAATAAGATCTTACACATAAGATAACTGGAATTCCTAATAACTATAGTAAATATCATATAAACAGCACCAACAATAGACACTATAGGAGTTCAGAAGGAGGTGAATTCATTTCTGGTTTAATGTAATCAGCAAAGGCTCTTGCAAGGCAGACTTGAGTGGAAACTTGCAGAATGTTTAGGGTTTCACAAGTCACAGAGAGAGAGAGAGAGGACACACAAGACAGAAGTGGCAGCCCACACAGAGGCTCGGAAGTGAGAAAACTGGGTGTGTTTGCTTTGAAACTTTTCCTTTCATCCCCCATGGCTTTTATTGACCTAAGTTTTAAGAAAAGTTTTTCCAGAAGACAAGGAGGAAAACCAACCTTGTTCCATCCTATTTTCTTGGTCACTGTGAAAACTCTGTAACTCCACTTTTAGAAATGTCATAAATCAAAGTTGAGAAGATGAAGATTACCTGCATTCTCCCTCCCATTTTCTTCCATCGTACTTCACAACCTAAGAGTAACAAATTACTCCAATTTCCCTAAAGACTTCTATGTAGGAAAATCACTCTCTCCGGGTCCTTTGTGTGCTTGGGGTCTTAGGACAAGCCATCTTGGGAAGTGTGACTTTCCAGGGTCAATGAAGAGACATCAGTGGAAATATCTGAAATGGCCCATACATGTCCTTGATCCAGACAGACCCCAGGTCTTAGGCATAAAGTCTTCCCATGGGTGAAGACAAGATGAGTAAGGTGGATCTTATCTCTCACCACATCCTGAACCAGTTTGGGCAGATAAGGAACCCAGTCCCAGTTTAACAGACTGAGATAACGTTTTATGAACATTCTTTTGCTGCTACCTCTAATGATAGAGATCTGAGAGGAGCCCCTCCCTGCTGAGGTCTGGTGAGGACCCAGCGGCCCAAATGGAGGCTGATTAACAGGCATCCCAAGCAGTGACTCAAACCATGGGCAATTTCAGAGGAAGCTCGTTATGGTGACTCCACAATTAGGACATCAGCCCACGTGGCCAGTCAGTTACTGTAGGAGGCAGGACCAGGCACTGTATAAAAGTCCCTACCTTGCTGGGCCCTGCAATCCACGTCCTTTGTTGAGTCTTGTTGAAGACAGGTAAGTGGTGACATCTGTGCCCTCTCTCCCTCTCCCTTGCTTCTCTGTCTTCAGGAGGCTGTTCTCTTCCTCCACTGGACTGTACTTTCCACTGATTTTTAGTGGTTTGCCATTTCTTGGGCCTCTCACACCATCCTGTGTATTCTGTCTAGTCTCTTATACCTGATTTTCAAAAAGACTAGCCAAACAGATGAGAAGGGAAAACCTGTGGTAGAACTGGGTGTCAGATATGACTGGGCTATGGATATCAATACAAAAGCTATGAGAATATTCCCACCTAGGAGATGGGTGTCAGAGGGAGCTGAAGTGGGGATAGAAAAGAGAAAAGGATAAAAAACAGCAAACAAATAAGTTCTTATGGTTTATAATCATTCACTCCCCATTTCCTTCTACCAACCCATCATCTCCCAGTACCCAGCCTGGTACTGTTACTGTAGTTAATTTCAAATCTTGTGTTTGTTTCAGGTTCTGTTACCCACCCTAGGATGTCCTTTAATGATCAGCAGTGCAAGCAGCCATGTGTGCCTCCTCCATGTCTTCAAAAGGCCCAAGAGCAGTGCCAGGCAAAGGCTGAGGAGGTGTGCCTCCCCCCATGCCAGGACCCCTGCCAAGAGAAGTGCCCAGTGCAAGTTCAGGAGGTATGTCTTCCTCAGTGCCAGGAGTTGAGCCAAGAGAGTTGCCCACAGCAAGGCCAAGACCAATGCCCACCTCAGTGTGTGGAGTCATGTCAGGAGCTATCTCAGAAAAAATGTGTGGAAGTTTGTCCACAAAAAGTCCAGGAGAAGTGCTTACCCCCTGGCAAGGGAAAGTAGCATCTCATAATGCCATCTGGGGTCAAGAAGAAGATGGCCAACAGATGAAAACCTAACCCAAGCCCGTGCTATGGTAACATTCACCTGTGGGTACCTCTGTGTGCACCTGTTCTTGCTTCCTGGCTTCTTCAGTATTCCAGGACTGGGTCTGTTGTCTCTGAAGGCATTTCTCTCTGTGTTTCATCAATCTCTGTGAATAATTATTGTTCTCAGCAGTCTAGTAGAAGGTTTCAACTGTAAGAATAGTGCAGTTGTTCAGCTCCCATGGGGCACGAACTCATCCAGCCCTGAGTGTATAACAGCCAAGGATGCTTCCATTCATCATTCAGAGCTTCAGCCTCTCCCTCGAACCTCAAAACATGCTGACTTTTGATGGACATTGCTCTGATCACCACCACCACCATCATGGATACCGAGAAGAAGTTGGTGGTGTTATGGAAATAAAAAATTGGGTTGCTTTGTCTATGCATCCTAAAAAGGAACAGCAAATGATTGGATATTGGAATGTTAGTTGTGCTTTTAGATAAATGAAACAAAAGTATATAAATGATTGAATCCAAACAGCCAATAAGGACAAATGAGATGGGATGTCTGGGGTCCTGGTTGATCTTTGTGCTTGATGGCTGGTCTGCTTGGGCCCTATAATTTCACATACATTCTTTAGAGACGTGATTTATGTCTGTGGGGTGCAGGCTAGTCTGCTCTCCAGCTTCATTGCTTTCTTCTCCCTGGTGAAGGTAAATACAGAATAAAGCTGATTCCAAGGTTGATGTCTGACTTGATGTGTGCTCTTTCTTCCCCACTGCCCAACCATAGTCCATCCCTGTGATGATTACGTTTCCCTTTTTTTTGGACAAGCTGGAGTAGGAATGAAAAACAGACCTCACAGGTGCATAGAATAGCAAAGTTGACAGAGGCCTCCTGGAAGGTCACCTGGATTATTCCACCCCCACCCACAATGCATCATGGGCTCACCTATACACACATTTCTCACCTGGGAGAATCCATCAGGACCTGGGAACTGCCCACACTCAGAACTTCATATCCAAATTCTTGCCAGTATGGTTTCTTTCCTCTCTGATCCTTGCTTTTGGAGGAAAGGGCTCAAATGGGGAGGAGGAGAGTTGTATGGTAGAAGGGGTCCCCAATGAATCCATGATATCTTACAAGCATAGTATCCCTGTCAGAAGGAGCAACTAAAAATGCTTCTGAGATAAATAGACTCAAGGACCAAAATTGTCCTGCCATCCCAGATTTCAGGAAAGCCAGTCAGCCTGGGTCACCTCCTTGCACCATGTTGCCCCACTTCCTCTCACTGAAAGGGTCCAGCAGAAGCAAGACTTACTAACATGAAAGAACACGTAGCTTCTTCCTCAGTGGTGCCCTGAGGTCTGATCTGGACCTTACGTTAAGGGCTGGCCTCCTAAGAGCTAAAGTGGCCCCTCATTCACTCCCCTGGGCCCCCTTTCTGAGTCAGACCATATGGGTATGCCCAATGGAGAGCTGCTTGGCTGACCTGAGAGCCTTGCAGCACTGGAGTCACCCAAGTCTCTTAATCTTAGAGATTTTCTAAGGCAAGAGAGGAGGGGACAGGCGGCAACTTGGGGGAAGATTTCAAGCAACGACCTGAAGCCCTGAGAACTCACTGACTCTGCAAATGGCAAACATGGGCCCCAAGCTCTATGCATATTCTCTGAGGAAATCCTGGCAGCAGCTCAAGGGGTCCATGTGTTGCCCCTTTATGTTTATTAGGGAACTGGTCTGGCCTCACAAAACAAGTAAGTGGTGAAGTCAAGATTCTAACTGGAGTCCCTCTTGACTCCAGAACAGAGTTCTTACTTGCATGAGGAAGTGCCTGTGGCACACAGGAAAGATTTCCTGAGCTGTCTTCACATCATTCATTCATCCACCTACCAAATGCCAAGTGCTGTGCCAGATGCTGGAGAGACAGTGGTGAACAAGCAGGCAGCATCCCTACACAGAGCTAGAGAGCTTCTTTCCACAGGCCACATGTGCCTAGGGGACCTCTCCAAAACCTGGACATCCCAAGTCCCTGAACAGCTCCAGGTGCCTGAATCACAGTTCTTTTGCCTCCCTGCTTAGTTGGAATAAGTTATCTCTTCCAATTTCTAACTTTGGAATAAACTCATACTCCCCCGGGGCCACAACCTGCAAAGAGGCTCCAGAGAGCCCTCCTAGCAGTAGAGCTTTTAACTGGGCTGACGGAGGTCATGACACTTCCCCAGCCTGGCTCAAGCCCAAGAAATGTCTTTGTTCTCCAGCACTAAAGGCGTGCACAGATTGGAGTCCAAGATGGGACACTCAGACGCTGAGCAGAACTGCTGGGCAGACAAGCAGAGAGAGTCTAGCAACATCAGAGAAAGGACAGCCTGCTGATTATAGGGGAGGCCTCAGGAGATGGGAAGGAGACACACCTACAGATTGTAGATGAAGGAACAGACGTCAAGGAGCCAGAAGGCCTTCATCAAACTCTGCCATGAGAACGACCACACCTTCCTCGTGCTCACAGAGCTCTGACCCAAGCCCTGCCCACACTGTTGCTGAGGGAATCAGGGCCCTAATGACATGGGCCTAGGACATGGAACAGTTAAGATCAAGCCTTTCAGAAAAAGGGATAGGGACATTACCAAGAGGAGTCTGGATTTAGAAATTCTAGTTGACAATCCCTAAGGAAAAAACAAAACTGGAGCCCATAGTTTGAATATACTCCTAGACCAAACACCCATAGCTGCATAACTGAAATTTACAACTATCCTGACTTCCCCAAAATGTGGGCTCTGACCATAAGTGAACTTAAGCTTTCTTCACGTCAGCATGACCTCACAGTTTCCTGAGCCTATCGGCTACAAACAAGTAATTTATGCAACACTGTTCCCCTAAAAGGAATGTAGGCATCTAGTGGTTAATCATTAATAGAGATCAATGTATTCATAATTTATCAACTGAGCTGTAACCCTCATTCTGTGAGCTTATTGCCACTTTCAGCTTGAAATCTTCCAGTTTTGTGAACTATTCTTTTGTTCTTTTCTCTTAACTTGATTTGATCTCAGTTTTGACACAGTTAACTCAATATGTGACAAGAGTGTGCCTCTGGGCTCCACGTGTCAAGAGGAAATGTGTCAAGAAAACAGACATTTATGGAGAACCTGCTCTGTGCAAGGCACCACACCAGGCTCTGGAGACCCTGGTGGAAGGCACCCATGTTGATAGCACAATGGCCTGAAGACTTTCATATTAGAAACTGTTGAAATTTATTTAGACTAGGAAAGAAAATACCCAAGGGAGCAGGATAGCTCTTCTCAATACTTTAAGTGCTTTTGTGAGGGAGGGATTGGATTTCTGTGAGGTTCCAAAGGACACAGTTGGGACTGATAGATAGAAGTTACCAATTTGGTTCAGTTTAAGAACTTTCTTATGATGAGATCTGCTTGCTGGTGACAGGAACTTCCCCTGGACGTGCCACATTCCCATGAACTGGAGGAATGCAACTAGGGAGTGATAGTAAGTGTAAGCGCTAAGCCTCTTTCCAACCTGTCTGGCACTAAGACTCAACTAGCTCATCTAGGTCTCCCAGGCAAAATTGGGACCCAGGGGCAGAGGAGCCTAATAGGACAGCAAGACTCAGAAGGCCAGACCCTGAGGTCAGAAGACAGAAAATTACTTATGGCTTGAGACTAAAGGAAAGGAAGAGGTAAGTGATGGGAAGTGGCTCCCCCAAATTTAGGTGTTTTCTTAGTATGTTTTTGGGGTCCCAAACACTTCATCCCTGAGTGGCACCTTACAGTAACTCCTTACCAACTTCCAAATCCAATCTTCCCAGTCCAGGTTTAGAACACCTCTCTTCCCTTTATTCCTTGCTTCTTTGCCTTCAGGACCTCTTTTCTCTCCTGGACCAGAGTGGTCCATCTGTTCCATGTACCTGTGCTCTGATAACCCATCATAGCCTCCTTTCCACCTGTACCTGCCTCTTTCCCTCTCACTCAGGATTCTCCCTCTGCTTGTGTCTATCAGCCCATGGGTTTAAAACTCACCTCCTCCCAGAAATCTTCCATGTCAAAGAGCCAGCAGGTGCACCTACACAGGTTCTGAGGGGTCTGTTTCCCCCTTGCAGCTACCTTGTGTGTAATTATCTGTATCTCCTGTTGACATATGAGCCCTAGATGTCAGCCCTTGGGCCTTGCTGTGCTCTTTGCCTGTCTTCATGCGGCCGACGACACTGAAGTCTTAGGTACTCTCAGAGTCAGCCAACCAGCATGACCTCTGAGGCAGAAACAAAAGGGGCTTCTTTTATTGATAGGGTGACCAACCATCCTGGTTTGCCTGGGACTGAGGGGGTGTCCAGCATGCAGGACTTTTGGTGTTAAAATTGGGTTAGTCCCCAGAAAACCAAGACAAGTTGGTCACCCTGACTGTGTACCTGCATGTATAGGACTTGATGTTTGGTGCTATGGGAACACAGAGGGAAAGCAGATGAGACTGTATGCTGGAGGAATTCACAACCCAAGGTTGGAATGGGCAGAACTTTCTGAAAAACTGTGTACCCAGAAGGCTTAGTGCCACTGCCTGCCCTCCTCCATAGCCCCATTCTGGGTGTGCGTATGTGTATGTGTTGGGTGAGGGACACTAGATCAACGGGCAGGTCCCCAGACTAACCCTGTGTAAGCAAAAACTGTCAGGTCCTCAGCCAGAGAAGTAGTATAGTGGGGGATATCCCCACGTCCTCCCACTCCATCATTAACCTCAAGATGTCTTGGCCAGTGGGCAGCAGGCCTGAACTTACCCATTCCTGCTCTTCCTTCTCTCCCATGGACATTTGCCTCTCACCTAGAGGTGGTTGGAAGAAGAAGGGGTGGGCTGGCAGGGCTCTGCCTCTCCCACACTCAACCTATCTGGTACCAACTAGTCTTCCTTCAAAAGCCCTGGGAACTGCTTTTCTTTTTTCAACAGCACCATCTACTGGCCACAGAGGCACTCCTAGCCTGGCTGTATGTCAGAGAGGACCACATATGGAGCTGGCCAATGCTAGGTGCTGGTGGAGGCAAGAGCAGACATGTAGCATCTAATAGAATAGGAGGAAGGCTTAATGAGCAAGACAAAGTTAAATAACTTACGGGGTGGGGGAAATAGGCATAAACTCAGGAATCAGACTGTGGGGATTAAAACCTAGACTCATCACTTATGATCTTCCCTTAAAAAAAAAAAAAAAACTTACTGAGATTCTTGTAGGTACCAAGCACTGTTACTGTTGCAAGCACTGAAGATACAGGAGTGAACTAGATGCATAGAGTTCCTGCCTCCCAGAGCCTACATGAATTGGAGGAGACAGACAAAAAGCACCTAAGCAAATGCATAAATAAGAAAATGTAGGAAATAAAACAGGGAGACAAGATACTCTGGTGAGGAGCGGTGCTCTTTAGTTGGGAAAAGCCACTCTGAACAGGTGACATTTGAGTGTAATCATGAAGGACCCAGAGGAGCCAGCCATGTAGGGATTGGGGATCAGGGACAAGTATTAGCGGAGTGATAAGCAACTGCAAGGAAGCTCTGCAGGCAGTGGCCTCTGGAATATCACTCCAGACACACTACATTTGAAGGTGGACACTGACCAACTTTAGTCCATTCAAATGAATGTGAGAAAAAGGGCAAGGCCTCCGGGCACCATGTTGTGTAGGTGGTGACTGAAAGATGGGAGCATTTCATCCAGAGATGAGAAAGATTTACAAGGTAAAGGTCTTTAAACCTTTGCAATGTGACTCCAGAGGGAAGAGCATGTATCCATGAGTTTAGGATACAGAAAGATAGGTCATAACAGGAATCAAATGGCCGAGCAGTGAAATGGGCTGCTTGTACCGTAGTGAGTTCCCCATCACTAAAAATGTGCAAGAAGAGGCCAAATGACTAGCCAAGGTAAATACGAAGTTTGGACTAGATTTTTTTTAAATCTTGCATCAACACAAATTGAACAAACCTTTTCTACAATTTTAAAGAGAAAAGAGTTTTATTTGAGCCCTAGTTAGGACAGCTGCCCAGGATACGCAATCTTCATAAAGAAGAGTGCTCCAGGGAAGGAATATTTGGTATAAGGTTATATAAGCTTTGAGTAAGGGACAGGTGGGGCAAGGTGAGGAGAGTAGGACTACAGGATCAGGCTCACAGAAGTCCCAAAAATGAGGAGGTAGAAGGAAACCAGAGAGAAGAGAAGGAACCTGACCACCCTGCTTTAAGTGTGAGAGGTAGGGTCTCGTTATAACAGCTACTTGTGACCAAAAAAGAATTACCAGACCCTAAAAAGGGTGTAAGCCATTAAAGGTGTTATCACTAATCCTTACTCAGTGGTGCTGACAGTAGAGATGTTAAAAGGATCGAAGTTCCCTGGCCAGCCTTCAATAAAAGACCAAACTTATAAGCCCTCAGTGGCAGCCCTGTGGGGACCCATCTCACTACTGAGAGATTTTTCTGTATCCTCGCTTAATAAAACTCTATCACTTTACTCACTCTCTTTTGTCATCAAGATTCATTCTTCCACTCCATGAGACAAGAACCTCGCTTTCCCGCTTCAGGTTTTTTACATAGTCACAAATCATCATGACAGAGGACATTCCAGAAAGCTACAGATGTTATATTATGTTTTTAGTATGTGCAAGACCATGGCTTTAATCTGATAGGAACCAGGGAGGTTTTTTTGGTTTTTCCTATCTTTTTTTGGAATGCTCCTTGTTGGTTATTTTTTTTTTAATTATGAGGATGTACAATGTGTGATTGGGGCAAAATAGAGCCCATGCTTTGAGATTTTGCCAAGTCATTTTGATCTTGGTAAACATGGAAGTATAACTTCCCTGGGAACCCAGGAATAAGGCCCACAAATGTCGAAAGTTGAAAATTTCCTTTATCACTTGTAAGTCCCCTCTACTCTTGCACTTGAATCACTTGTATGTTGCTCTGAATATGGTGAAAACAGCTTTTGCCAGCCAGTCACTGAAGGGACATTTGTCCCAGAGTCCTAGGACCAAGAACATGCCACATCAGGGTAGAAAGCTGGGTGTCAGATACAGAACAAGCTTTTACTCAAACCCGGGGCAGACCCTAGCAAAGATAAGTGGGAAGTCTTCATCTCCTCTCTCAGTTTGCTTCCTGCCCCCTTTCCCTGTCACAGCACTGGAAATGGGAACTTCTTCCTCTACAGTGGTCTGAGGAAAAAGTAGTCCAAACTATTCAGGAAAATATCCTAGTCTTCCAGAGCCTTGAAACTCTTTATGTTGCACTCCCTGATAACAAAAATATACTTGTGTATGACCTATAAATATATGAAGAAGGTGTTCAGCCTCATTATTCATCAGAGAAATACAAATTAAAACTTCAGTGGAACACCGCAACCCACTGGCATGGCTAGAATTAGGTTGGTGAGGTTGTGGGAGTGCAAATTGGTGCAACCACTTTGGAAAACAATTTGGTAATCAATGTGGTTTTGGAGCAGTGTTGCTGGGGTCTGGAGCCGACGGCCAAGAAAGAATTCTTGAGACATCTTTGGTGCAAAAAGGTGTTTTTTTAAAAGCACAGGGACAGGACCCATGGGCAGAAAGAGCTGCACTGAGCTTGTGAGGAACAGTTGATTATATACTATGGGGTTAGGGGAAGTAAGGAGAAAGGGAGGTTTTCAAAAGAACTTTCATATGTTAAAGAAGAATCACAGGATACAGGAGGCCTTGCCATTGTTAAGGTTATTTTTTTCCTCTAGCAAAGCATTAACATTAAGATAGTTGGGAGTTTCCTGGAAGACTGTCACACATATCCTACCCAGGAGCGGGATGGGGGGAGGTTTGCTGGGTGTCAGGTTATGGTTTGTCTTCAGCTAGCCTTCTGCTCCCTCGTCAGAAGCCATTTCTTGTGATCTCCTTATTTGCTGCAAATAAAAGTTTTCTTTGTGCTACAACTCAACCTGGTGCCGTTTCTGACTCACTAAGGAATGAATTTAGTTACAATGTGTATGAATGATATACAACTACACACAGCAGTATGATTGAATCTCACAGATATAAATTAAGTAGAGGAGAGGAAATAGACACACAAAGTGCACTAGGATGAACCTTGTGAAGTTGCCTTTATGGAGATCAAAAACTGTTGAATATTGACAATTTCATGGTTCAGATAAAGCATACTCTTTTTATATCATTTATATAACCTATAGAAACTAGCAAAGCAAACCTGTGTTGTAGGGGTCAGGATAGTAGTTATACTTGAATTGAGGGCAGGATGGTGGTAACTGGAAGGCGGCAGGAAGGAGGTTTGTGTGTCCCTTCTAATATTCTATTTCTTAATCTGAGGGCTGCTTACCTGGTTGTGCTATCTGTGAAAATTTGTTGAGCTGTGCACTTAAAATCCATTTATACTGGGCGCTTGGGTGGCTCAGATGGTTAAGCGTCTGCCTTCAGCTCAGGTCATGATCCCAGGGTCCTGGGATCGAGTCCCGCATCGGGCTCCCTGCTCCTTGGGAGCCTGCTTCTCCCTCTGCCTCTCTCTCTCTGTCTCTCATGAATAAATAAATAAAATCTTTAAAAAAAATTCATTTATACTTTTCTGAATGTATACTTTAATAAAAAGTTTAAAATCCTGAGTTCATCATATAATAAATATATATTATTTACAAGAAATAGATACATACTATCATTGGAACATATAAATTATAAGCAAACACAAAATATAGACAATTTTAAGGGATAAAATAAACACAGAAGAACATCCAAATATTTTGCTCCTGGTCCCAGTGGATGGTTTTATGCCCCCTCAGTGGATCAGCAGCTCCCTCTGGAGACTTTTTGTAGCGGTGTTCTGGGTTATTTAGCAGCTCCACGACCCTGGGCAAATCTTCTGGTCTAGATTCTGCATCTGTGAAACTGAAATGCTGACCACTTACCCACCCTTCTCCTACAGGGCTATCCTCAAGATCAAACAAGATATTTGTGAAAGCACATTGTAAATGCTAAATATGAGGGATTATTGATTATTACTGTGATATTATAATTTATAATAAGAAATATATATTTGGTCTTCAATGTCTCTTACACAAAACTTTTAAAACCCTTGGCACTTCCTGAGTAAGAAAGATAATAACGATGTCTTTTGTTGTGTTACTGACACATGACTTTCGGACTGCATCTAAGAATGGGGCTGGTTGCCGGAGGAACCAAACCTGTAATTAGAGTGTTGGAACTCTCAATCCTACCTCACTGAGCTCCGTCCAGGAAGGGGAGTAGAGCTAAAAGCTGAATCACCATAGTGAATGATTTATTCAATCATGCTAATATAATGAGGCTTCTGTGAAACTTAAAAAGACAGAGTTCAGAAAGTCCCCAGGCTGGTGAGCTCGTATGTAGGGAGAGTATCACCTGGACAGGGCATGGAGCCTCCCAGCTCCCTATACATCCCTTCCATCTGGCTGTTTCTGAGTTACATCCTTTTATAATAAACCAGTAATCTAGTAACTACAATGCTTCTCTGACTCTGTAAGCCATTCTCCCAAATTAATCAAACCAAAGGAAGCGATTATGGGAACTTTTGATTTATGACTGGTCAGAAGTACAGGTGACAACCTGGACTAGCTGCTGGCATCTGGGGTGGGTGTAGGGAGGGGGACACAACAGTCCTGGGGGACTGAGCCCTTAACCAACGAAATCTGATGCTATCACCTTCAGGTACATGGTGTCAGAATTGAGTTGAATTGTTAAGACATCCAGCTGGTGTGTGAGAATTGCTTGTTAGTGTGGGAGAACCTCTACCACATTGGAACTGGGATCCAGAATCATCCTTTAATTACAATTAGTACAGAGTTAGGATTAGCAGAGTCACATTAAGATAGTGTTACATGCTAATGAAGGGGGCAATCTGATAAAATAGTTTTAAATTCTGTTAGAAGTAGCTCAAAATTTCTGGAAGAACTTCCCCCAATCACTAGAATTGGCAAAACTACTTGCCAGGAACATTGCGCTCATTTCTATACCAAGTAGAAAGCAGAGGTGATAGGTAGATAGATAGATAGATGATAGATAGATAGATAGATAGATAGATAGATAGATAGATAGATAGATGATAGATTGATAGACAGAAAATTGTAATACTGGCAAATAATATGTGGCAGAAATTTTCTAAGCACTTAATATACATTAACTATTACAACCCTTTTAAAGACCAAAAGAAATAGGTCATCTTACTATCACTATTTTATAGACAAGAAACTAAGGCTCAGAGAAGTTAAGTAACTTACTTAGGGTCTCAGAGATAATACCTGAGAAAGCAGAGCTTCAAATCCAGATTGCCTAGTTCCAGAGTCTATATTATACTTAAAATAGATGTCTTCCATATTACCTTCCAAAGCTGAAGCTAACATTTATAATCTCTTCCCATTCAGTAAAGCTCAGTCTGATATCAAATAAACTTCCTTCTTTAATCTATTATTCAACAAATATTTTTGGACACCAATTACATGCCAGGCACTATACTTTGTTTTGGGTATGTCAGACACTGATGGGTCCCAGACCCCACAACAATAAGGTTATCTTGGTGTGGGGACATCATTGCCAGGGTGAATATGTACATGCATATGTATATACTTGTTTATACAAATAAGCATGCACCTACCTGTGTGTCCCACTATACCTCAAACAACGTGTATACGATGTTCGATTTTATTCAGTGTGCAATGGGAATGGAACCAAACCAACATGAGTTCATTCCTTGGTGAATCACAGAAAGTGCACCAGGCAAGTTGTCACATAAAGAAAACTTTATTTGCAGCAAATAAGGAGATCACAGGAAATGGCTTCCAAAACCTTGACTCCCCAAGAGAGGGTGGATGGGTTCCTTCTGTTTAAGGTTAGGATGAATATTTTGATAGGAAAGCCTTGTCATTGTGAGTAGAGGTGGGCAGAAGGTGACATATGTGGCTTAAGTAAACATGCCTATGCACACATCATATATTCCGTAAATGAGGCTGGGGCTCCTCCTTGGGCAGAGATTTTAGTATTAATGAGATAAAGGTAATGGTAGATCATTCCAGAGGTCACTCTATGGTCCATCAGTGCAGGCATGAGTTGGACATTTAGCTCAAAACGTCTGGGTGGTCTGGGCCAGCAGGAGGTCTTGTCAGGGCAGTCACCATCACCTGAGGGGTGTTTTGGGATTTCATTTGCCTGAGTTGATGTAAGCTGGAAAGAAGAGTTTAAGGAAAAATGTAAGACAAAGGTTAGTGAGTATAAGCAGGTGGGCAATAAGTGTCAGGTCTTGGGGTCCAGCTGGTGACAGGAAGACCCTGAAGGGTTTTAAGCAGAGAAGTAGCATTTGATTTGATTCAAGACCTCAAAAGATGATTCAATCCACAAAGTAGATAAAGGATGATAGACAATGCACGAAAGGACATGTAGTTATGAGAAAAGATGATGGATGGCAGCAGTGGAGACAGAAGAGGATGGGTCTGGGAAGTGTCTTGCAGGAGAAGTTAACAGGTGGATTCAATGTGTGGCATGAAGGATAGGGAAAAATGCAGAAGTACTCCCACGTTTCTGTCTTGAGTCATTGTTGGGACATTTACAGAGAGGTGAAGAGTAGGAAATATTTGAAAACATAAGTCTCAAGTTCAAAGATATTTAGGGCAGAAATAAAATTTGAGAGTCATCATCACATTGACGGTATTTAAAGACATGAGAGTGGCTGAGATCACCCATGGAGAAGAGCAGGGGACACTGCATGGTCAAGTTTGGACAGTAGAGGGGAAGCCTGCACAGCCAGCTGGCTGATAAGAAGCAAACAGTGAAGGTGAGTGGGGTCTCAGGAGACAGGAGAAGAGAGGAGTCTTAGAAAGCAAGGAGAATCAGTTGATTCAAACATCACAGAGGTCACTGGTACCCTTGACAATAGTGGCAGCAGAGAAGCCAGAATAGAATAGGTGGCAGGGGTCTAAGGAATGAAAGGAAGGTGCTGAGGCAAGGATGGTCAGTGTGGACTGTTCTTTCAAGGTGCTTGGCTGTGAATGCGAACACAGAAAGGGGGATATAGCTGGAGGGAAAATAGGAGTCAAGGACACTTTAGTTGTTTGGTTTTTCTCGGGATAACTGATAACCAAGAAATGATCCAGGAGAGGGGGGATGACTGAGAATAGAGAAGAAGGGGGAAACTGAAGACTGAGGTTCTTAAATAAGAGACCTGACAGCCTCACTGTTTAGGTCTCAGCTCATACTAATTCTTGAGAAAGGTCCTACATTCCTCCCAGCTACCCGCAGACACACACACACACACACATGCACACACATGCGACCATCACCATTATTACCATCAGCATTCTTTTTGCTATGTATTGAGTTTATTATTTTCTTCTTAGAACCTCCCTAAAATAATAACAATATTGATAATAATTTTTTTCTATCTCTCCACTCGCCTCCCCTCAGGCAACCACTAGTTTGTTCTCTGTATTTGAGTCTGTTTTTTTGTTTGTCTCTTTTTTGCTTGTTCATTTGTTTTATTTCTCAAATTCCACATATAAGTGAAATCATATAGCATTTGTCTTTCTCTGACTGACTTATTTCACTTAGCATTATACTCTGTAGCTCCATCTATGTTGTTGCAAATGGCAAGACCTCTTTTTTATGGCTGAGTTATATTCCATTGGATATATTTACCATATCTTCTTTACCCTTTCATCTATGGATGGACACTTGGGTTGCTTCCATTTGTATTTATGTAAATAATATTAAAATAACCACAGTGGTATGTATGCCTTTTTGAATTAGTGTTTTTGTTTTCTTTGATAAATACCCAGTAGTGGAATTAGTGGATTATATGGTAGTTTTGTTTTTAATTTTTTAATCCTGTTCTCCACAATGGCTGCACCAATTTACATTCCTATCAACAGTGCACAAGGATTCCTTTTTTTTTTTTGCCACATCCTTGCCAACACTTGTTGTTTCTTGTATATTTGACTCTAGCCATTTTGACAGGTGTGAGGTGATATCTCATTGTGGTTCTGATTTGCATTTCCCTGATGATGAGTCATGTTGAGCATCTTTTCATGGGTCTGTTGGCCAGATAAGAGTTTTTTGTTTGGATGTTTACTGTGATTTTTCCCATTTCAATATGAGCTCCCAGAGGGCATGGATTTGTCAGTGTTGTTCATGACTATATTCATACCATCAAAACAGGAGCAAGTACACAGTGAGTATTAATAAGTATGTGTGAATAGAAGGGCCCATGTGGAGAAAGGAGGAGAACATGTTCTGTTGTAGAGAAGATGAGGAAAAGAGGCAAAAATGCAGGTAGTCTGATTGATTTGGTGGGGGGCAGAAAAGAGGGTTCCCAACTGAAGGCTTCTGTTTTCTTAATGAAGCCCACTTTGTGGTCCACAGTCATGGGCTGAGATTAGGGGCAAGGGAGTGTAGGAAATAGAAAGTATGAAAGACTCATCAAGTAGGCAGTACCTGGCAACCATAACTGCTCCAAACCATTGGAAGTTGTCAAAATATATCAGACTTTACATATATTCTTCCCTCTGCTGGGAATGGTCTTTTCTCCACTTATTTGCCAGGCAAACACCTAAGTCTTGGTCTGAGTGTTACATCCTCTGTGGGGCTTTCCAGCAGAGCCTCTTCTTCTGACAGCAGGTAACTACTTTATGTCCCCATTTGCATCTATTCACACAAAAGCCATCCCTTGGAGGTGACACCACTGGATGTAATGGTTTGTGGGCATGGTAGTCTTCTCCACTCGGCTAGCAGCAAGCCCCCAGAAAACAGAACATATCATTTTCTTCCCTTCATCCCAAAGTTCTGCTTGGGGACTGGCACGTAGTGATGTTAAACACAGGATCTCTGGATTCAGTTGGATTAGTTTGTTGTTCAAAGAAAATCTCAGACCAGAGCTACCCTGGGACATAAGAGGCTTTAATGAAAGATGTGTGGCTGTGGATGTCGGGTGTGGACGGGCTAATGGGCAGAAGCATGGCTGAGTAGCCACTTCCCAAAACCAGGGGAGAAGCCAACCCTGAAGCCTGGGCTCCATTTATAGGGCTTCCATGGGTGGACCTGGAACTCACATGAACACTGCACCCCAGTTACAAAGACAGCCCCACCTGAGCTTTTGACACCACAGAGGCTAAATCAGGTCCAAATAGTGAATGTGCTTCAGGCCATTGTCAGATTCCACATGGAGCTGCACCATGAAGTTCACCCTACTCATCCCCACCTCTCTGTCCCTACCATGTCCTCCTGGAAGAAGGAGCACCTCTTTCTCTTTACCCTCTAGAGCCTCAGACACCCATGAGGTTTACACACTGCACCTCTATGCACCATATGCTACAACACATGTAAATAAACACAGACACATGCCCTCTGTGGGCACACACCACATCACACACATGTACACATGTACATAACACATGTGCATGCACATGAGTACAAAAGACACACACATACAGAGCTGGTCCTCCTCCAGAGCCAGTACAGGTTACTCTGGGTGCTGGCACCATGTCTGCCCTCTTGCCCTTTGTCTATTGCCTGAGCCTGAAACACAAGCCATGTAGCCACAGAGGCAGAAGGAAACTAACAGTTCTGTCTTTTGGTAGTGCACCTCTACTATTTTTGTCCATCATAGGGGCCTCAGTCAAAGGCCTGAGGCATGTCCATAGATTCCATTTGGTGTTATAGGGATCATCCCATCAGATGATCCAGCCCTTACCAACAGAGACCCCCAGTTTGAAGATGGGACACAGCTAACCTCAGGGAGACCCCAATCCTACCCTCTGGAGCCTCCAGGGAGACACAGTCTTGGCCTTAAGGCCACCCCCAGTTTGAGGGGCAAGGAAAAGCCCCTGGCCTCAAAAGACCCCACATGCTAATGACACTACAAAGTTTGAGAGTACCCATCTCATGCACCTCCATCCTCACCCTTTCCAGACTTCGGTATTTAAGAAAACATGGTATAGGGGCACCTGGTTGACTCAGTCAGTAGAGCATGTGACTCGATCTCAGTGTTATGCGTTTGAGCCCCACCATGGGCATAGAGCTTACTTTTAAAAAATTAGAAAAATAGAAGTGTTTATTTAAAAAAAAAGATAAGGGCACCTGGGTGAATTGGGCTCAGATTATGATCCCGGGATCCTGGGATAGAGCTACACATCATGCTCCCTGCTCAGCAGGGAGTCTGCTTCTCCCTCTGCTCCTCCACCCCACTCATGCTCTCTCTCTCTCGCTCTCTTGCTCTCTCGCTCTCTCAAATAAATAAATAAAATCTTTAAAAAAAAAAGACAAAGAAGGGGCGCCTGGGTGGCTCAGTTGGTTAAGCGACTGCCTTCAGCTCAGGTAATGATCCTAGAGTCCCAGGATCGAGTCCCGCATTGGGCTCCCTGCTCAGCAGGGAGTCTGCTTCTCATGTTCTATGTCTCTCATTTTTTCTCTCTCAAATAAATAAATAAAATCTTTTAAAAAAAGACAAAGAAGATATGGTATAAAAAACAAATGAAACACACACAAACTTGACTAAACTATTCATGTGTTAAAGAGGTCAGTCTAAAATATGGCAAGGATTTTCCCACCCATATACTGAACACTCAGCTGAGGTCTAACCCAGGCTGGGCCAAAACATTGATTCTGACACTCCCAGTCTGTCTATCATTGCAGCTTAATATACCTACCACCAACACCATCACCTACGTTTACCTTGACCCAATCTTAAATTCAAGAATTTTTGTATCAGAGGTTAAAAGGGGGTCAAGAACAGGGGCTGGTATCACATAACTGTAAATGTGGCCCGTCCCATGTTCACACACCCCTGGTAAAGCCCTCATCAGGGCCACCATGCTCCAGTTTCCCACCCTGCCCCCAGCTCTCCAGACCCCAAGTGACACCCCCAAGGCCACATCCACTTGACTGATGACACAGCCCAGCAGAGCTGACTCATAGAATGAGTAGCCTTGTGTATATTTGAAAGAAGAGGACAGTTGTGCAAGGTGAGTTTTGGCAGGCTGTGGAAAGGGCCAGATGTGAGGCAGCAAAAAGGAGGACCAGCTGATAATTATCATAGCTTCTACTGGAATATCCAGGTGACAAATCCACCTTGGTGCCCATAGATCAAGATGTTTCGAAAGCTAAAAGTGGATGAGTCTCATTAGCTATTCCACCCATGGACTCAACTGTATAAAAAAATTATTCTGTTTCAGCTTCATCTGGAATCAAATCATCAGTCTCATTTGCTGCCCTCTGTTCCAGCTCTGGGGTGGACAAGAGCCAGGTATATAAATATATAAAGCATGTTGAGCCCCCTTACCTGTGAAAATAACAGACTGTACTAGATGCCCTCTAGACACATCCAATGGCTCTAAGCAGGAGTCAGGAGGAACCCTGGAGTGGGAAATCACCCACACATATATGAAACAATGGGGGACCTAGCCAGAGCACCCAGGTGTAAGGTCCCAAGATAAGAAGGCTGGTCTCTAGCTCCACACTGTAGACTAGTGACAAATCCCTGGCATAAAGAATGCCTGACAACTAAATATGAACATTGCTCATGAAACTGGCATGGTGTCTCCATTGGCCTGTTCATTCGTTCAATACACATCTTATGGGAACCTGCTATGGCTGGCACTGAGCCAGACCCTAGGAATTCAGAGAAGAATAAGACAAAGTCGCTGTCTTCAAGGGGCTCAAAGTCTACTGGGAGAAGCAAACACAGAAACAAAGAAAAGAAAACACAATATGATGAAAGAAATACAATGTTAGAAAAATGCCTAGCCTTAAAGATGGCCAAGTGAGCAACTCTGCCCATGTAGGTGAGGAAGTTAATTCAAGAAAGTAGAGATAATTGAGCTGTGAGTTAAAAAAAAGAAAAAAGACCTGGAACCCTTCAGCTTGACCTCAAATTCCTGGTACTTATGAGCTTTGTGGAAATCACCTGTGTCCTCAGTGTTTTGGTTTACAAGATGAAGGTATGTCCCCAAACTCTTGTCCAGCTCATAAAGTTCTGAACATCAAAGAATGAATATATTGACTCCAAGTGCAGGCAAGGACCCAAAACACAAATGTGATTCAGTCTCTAAAGTCAAAGTCAGCCATGAGCTCAGGCACTAAATAAGTTTCAGGTAAGTGCTCAGTCCTTAATGTTTGGAAACATTCAAATCTCAATATAACCGTAACATTTTAGGTGTAGGACATTTCCAAATATTAGTAAGTATGACAACGTTTTAGCATCCCCTTCATAACTATGCTGATAATGCAAGAGCACTTTGGGAAGTAATGAACTTATGTCTTCAGGCCAGGCAGAGTTGGAAGATGCATGATGCAGTTCTACATCATGATTCAGGTAGGCCTCAAGGGACCAGGGTCTAGACTGTAATTACCACCAGAGAATATGGAGAAATAGTAATTGGTCATTACTAAAAATGGCTGTCTTTGGCAAATTTTCTCCAAAATTTAGTTGACCCAGTAATTCCATGAAACAGACTTGTACATTGTACCAGAAAGGGTGGGAGGCCATTTTGCAGCTAATTCAAAACCAAGGGGTCCTGAGAGAAGCTACTTGGCTCAGGACCAGGGGAACCTTGCCAAGGTATTCCTGTCATAAACTTTTTTTTTTTTTCAGGACAAATTAATTCTGCCTGTGCTGTGGGACAGAAGACTGGGGACTCAGTGAAAGACCTCTATAAGGGTTAGAGCTGAGCCTAAGCTGCTTCCTAGAGAAAACTCAGCCTTACCTGCAGGTGGCTCCAAAAGCCTGGCTCCATACAGAGGCAGGCTTCCTGCCCCGCAGGTTCAGTGCACTGGTTTGACTTCTCAGATTTCATAACAGATTGTCAAACCTGCTCCCTGCTTCTCTGGTTTCCAAATCCTGTGCAAATACAGTCACCAGTGCTTTAGGTGTGTATCTGAGAGGGTATCTCCTCCTCAGGGGTCCAGAAGGCTCATCCCAAGAGAATTCTACTGATGACCATAACCCACATTGCTGCTCATGGTAGTGCTGCACAGCTCTCTACAGTAGAGGCTATGGCTTCCTCCATCTGAGACCAGGACTCAACAGTTTAGAGATATCAAAGTCAGAGCACTAGTGAGGAGGTGGAGCCAGGACTTGAACCTGGACAGTTTGACTGTCGGAGTTTACTCCTAACACTGCAAAGGTAGTCAGAGGAAGTTGTTATCTGATCACTCCTGTCCTCTAAGTTCTATCTAGGAGACAAGTTAGATCAGTATAAGATACTCAAAAGTCAAATGTATTAACCTAGCTGCTCAAAAAGTGACCTTCCTTGAACCAAAATGTTATTTACTGACCCAGAATTTTCTGCATGTCTTAACAAAAGGGGGCCATGGAAACTATTTCTGTATGTTACCACACTCTTCCCGGAGACTGGGTGTTTCTTGTCACGTGATGATGTCTCTTCTGTAAGGTCCCACTGATAGACACTTTTTTTTTTTTAAGTCTCCTTTGAGGAAAACAAGACCTCTGTAACTTATTCTGCTTTCCTTTTTGCTCTAGCTCCCATGACCTAAAAAACAATGTCTAGTCTAATCATAAAAAAAAAAAAAAAACAGACAAACCCAAACCGAGGAGTATTCTACCTGACCAGCACTCCTGAAAGTGGTCAAGGTCATATAAAACAAGGAAAGTCTGAGAAACTACCACAGTCTAGAGAGCCCAAGGAGACATGGTGACTAATGTGGTATCCTGGATGAGATGCTGGGGCAGAAAAAGGACATTAGGAGTAAACAAATGAGATGGATAAATTGAGTATGGACATTAGTTGTTAGTAACATATATTGATATTGGTTCATTAGTTGTGACAAATGTACTACAATAATGCAAGGCCTTAACAGTAGGGAAAACTGTGTGCAGGGTAAACAGGAATGCTGTACTATCTTTGCAACTTTTCTGTAAATCTGAAACAATTCATTTTAAAATACCTTGATTAAATAAGAAATAACTTCCATGTTTCTAGGTAGGAAAGTACAAACAGTAAAAATATCAATTCTCCCCAAGTTAATTTATAAAATGGATGGAATGTTAATCAAAATCATTTTTCTTCTTAGCAGTAACAAATTATTCCAGAGTTTATTTATGGAAATAATAAGATGATAATAGCTGAGAAAATATTTTTAAAAAAATTAGTGAAAAGTGGACTTGTATCAACAGATATTAAAGTATTTTATAAAGCTACAAACAATTTAAAATACAAACATAGGAAAAGACAGAGATTAATGGCAAAGAGTAGATATAACCAAGGAACAAACCAAAATATATAATTTAGTCTATAATAATTAATTAATTAATAATAAAACAAAAAAGTGGGGAAATTAACTATAAAAATTTCAAATTAATTTCATTTGAATTCAAAAAGTAAAAGTAAAAAAATATTTTTAAAAAATTGGAAAAATACAGGGACGCCTGGATGGCTCAGGCAGTTAAGCATCTGCCTTCAACTCAGATCATGATCCCAGGGTCCTGGGATCAAGTCCCACATCAGGCTCCCTGCTCAATGGGGAGTCTGCTTCTCCCTCTGCCTCTCCCCCTGCTTGTGTTCCCTCTCTCACCCACTCTCTCTCTCTCTCAAAATAAATAAAATCTTAAAAAAAATGGAAAAATACAACTTATCTCATGGTAATCTTTTCGGTATACAAGCATAATAAGCAAGAACAACAAAAAAAATACAATTTCTGTGTCTACAAGTAGAAACAAAATTAAATAGCACCAAAAAACCTTGGGAAAAATACATTTACAACATACATGACCAGCAAAAGGTAATATCCATTATTAATATATTAAAGAAATCCATAAAGAAAAAGATGAGCAATTTAGCCAAAACAAAAAAAAATCATGAATAGGAAATTCACTAATGAATAAATCAATAAGACATCAAAAAAATGTTTATCACTAGTGATCAAAGAAGTAAAATAAAAGCAACAAGTTTGCTTATCAGGTTGGCAAACAATGGAATAAGAGGAATCATAATACCCAGCATTGACAAAGGTGTGTGGAAATGAATGCTCCCATACAATGCCTGTGGGAGTTAAAATTGGGACACTCTTTCAGGATGACATGTTGGCACCCATAACTATAATAATGATGATGATAGCCAAGAATTTTGTACTCACTGTGGGCCAGGCCAGGATCTAAGGGCTTACCATCTATTAGGCCACTTGGGTGTCATAGCAATTCAATAAAGGAGGTACTGTTAATATCCACATTCACAAGGGAGGAAACTTGGTCCTGCAAGATCTTCCTTCAAAGGCCATTCAGCTGGCTGGTGGCAGAGCTGGATGACAATCCTAAGTGGTCAGACTCTAGAGCCTGTGTCCTTGCCTGTGGATAAAATGTGATGAATGTGCTGAGATTCAGGGATCCTGCTTCTAGGAATTTAGGCTAAGAAAACAATTGGCAATATTTACAAGCTTATGTATAAGGGTGTTTACCGCAAAAATTTTGTAAGAGCAGAGGAAAAGGAAATGTAAATAATCAGCAGTAGAGAAATGATTCGCTATACTGAGGTACAACTAGTCATTAAGACATACTGTAGAAAAATAAAAATATGTTGTTAAGTGAAAAAAAGTAGGCTTTAAAATAATAAATATGGGCTGCACTGCCCCTCATTCTGGCCCCATGGACCTAAGACACAACCCATCGGGGCACCCACAAGCTGGCTTGACCCTAATGAGTGCCATATCTGGTTCCTCCAGTGCTGTCACTCTGAAGAAAGTCCTTCAACAGCTCCTGCTGGAAGCAAGGCTCCACTGGGTGAAGGTTTCCCAGGCAGCTACAGACTTGAAATGATTCCGTCTGCAGAAGGCTCAACATGACTCCCTGTTGACTGGGGAATCTTCAAGTAAGAATCTCTTCAGACCCCAGAAAGCCTGTTACTTTTTGTAATGCCAAGAATCTTTGGATTGTTTTCTAAACCACTTTTAATGAACCTATGAATGTTCAAAGGAGAACTAAATTTGAAGCCTGTACAAAAGCTTATCCCTATAACAGGTGCCATACATATAAACTTTTGTCAGTCCTTAACATTTACCTCTCTGAATTTTCATAAATTTCTACTTCACAAGGGTAATTATTTTATTATTTATTTATATAAAATTACATATTTATTATATGACAGCAGCATACAATAAAATACCTACTGTAAATAATAATAAAATAAGGAATTGTATTCTCTAAAGTAACACAAGTATACTTTAGGCCAACAGAATATTTTTATTTTTGACGCAATCTATATTTTACAAATGTTCTAAGTATGCACTGCTTTTATAATAGAAAGTTGTATACTTTGTTCATTGTTTCAAAATGACCAAGAAAAACTACTCCTTTTGATTCCCATATCTGATATGTCTCCTTTCTTTGGTTGTGATTTTCTATTTCTGCTTCATAAAACTTGTAATATAGGTATCCTTTGCCATGGATTTAAGAGCAGCATATTAATAAACAAATAAAATATAGTACAATAAACAATTTTTTACTAAAGCATTAATGTCAACAGGAGATGGCAGTTTATCACAAATACAAGTTGTGAATTCAGAGTTAATTCATGTGTTCTCCACGTGCTTCTCAGACCTTCAAGCACAAGTCCAGGCAGGGATTCAAGAGAACAGGAGGAGTCCCCAGCCCCACTCCAGGGTGAGGAGTGCCAGGGCTCTGGGCCATTCTCTGCTGAGCATCCTCCCAGCCCCAGAACAGGCACTGTGGAAGGAGCTGGAACATGTGGAGAATGGGGGGTGGAGCGGAGAGGATGTCTCCTCACAGCTTGTGAAAATTGGGCAACTAGCATAGTGTTCTGTCTGACCTCCAGGACCTTGAAAGTCAAGACCACCAGCCTCCCAGTTGAAGGCTGTGGTGGGACAGTCACAAGTGACAGGTCTTCTAAGCTCTCTGATTCACATGGTACAGTGTTAGCCAACTTTCATAGTGTGCTGAGCCTTTATTTCTGCCAGGATGTCCCTCAGGGCATGTGGCACTTTATGGCCTAGCAAACACATTTGTACACATTATCTCACACAATCTTGGGAGCTGCTTGCCTGGTGCCCTATACTAGGTCCTTGTGGTCTTATTCTCTGCTTCTTCCCAGAATCCAGAACAGCACTTGTCTGTGTGCATGGAGTGGCAATTGACATGGCATCAAATGGACATTCAGGGTAATGTACATGATATATTCTTATGTTAAATGGAGACATCAGTACCTATTTCTCAGGATTGTTGTGGAAATAAAATCAGGTCCTTGTTATAAAACTCTTGTCAAGGCAGCTGACACATTGTGTAGGGTAATTAAAAGCACAGACATCCCTCAGAAATATTGCAGGTTCAGTTCCAGACCACCCCAATAAAACTAATATTGCAATAAAGCAAGTCAGATGGATTTTTTGGTTTCCCAGTACATATAAAAGTTATGTTGACACTATACGGCAGTTTATTAAGTGTGCAATAGCATTGTGTCTAAAAAAAACAATGTACATGCCTTAATTAAAAAATATTTCATTGCTAATGAATCATGTAACACTACATCAAAAACTAATGATGTAATGTATGGTGATTAACATAACAATAAAAAATAAAAAAAATACTTCATTGCTAAAAAATGCTAACCAACATCTGGGCTTTCACCTAGTTGTAAATCTGGCAGAGGGTCTTGCCTAGATGTTGATGGCTTCTGACTGATCCGGGTGGCAGTTGCTGGAAATGGGGGTGGCTAAGTCAAGTTCTTAAAATAAGACTACAATGAAATTGCCCCATCGATTGACTTCCTTTCATGAACAATTTCTCTGTAGCGTGGGATGCTGTTTGACAGCATTTTACTCACAGAACTTCTTTCAGAATTGAAAGAAGTCGATCTTCTCAAATCCTGCCACTGCCTTATCAACTAAGTTAATGTAATATTCCAAGTCCTTTGTTGTCATTTCAACAGTCTTCACAGCATCTTCACCAGGAGTACAGTCCATCTCAAAGAACCACTTCTTTGCTCATCCCTAAGAAACAACTCCTCATCCATTCAAGTTTGATCATGAGATTGCAGAACTTCAGTCACATCTTCAGGTTCCACTTCTAATTCTCATTCTCTTGCTATTTCTACCACACCTGTAGTTACTTCCTCCACTGAAGTCTTGAACCCCTCAAGGTCATCTGTGAGAGTTGGAATCAACTTCTTCCAAACTCCTGTTCATGTTGATATTTTTACTTCTTCCCATAAATCATGAATGTTCTTAATGGTGAATCCTTTCCAGGTTTCCAACTGACTTTGCCCAGATCCATCAGCGGAATCACTATCTATGGGCAGATATTACTCCTTGATCCATGGGCTGCAGAATGGATGTTGTGTTAGCAGGCATGAAAACAATATTAGTATTATTGTATATAACCATCAAAGCTCTTGGTGACCAGGAGCGTTGTCAATGAGCAGTAATATTTTCAAAGAAGTCTTTTTTTTGGAGCAATAGGTCTCAAAAGTAGGCTTAAAACATTCAGTAAACTATTTTGAAACAGATGTGCTGTCACCTAGGCTCTATTGTGCCATTTCTAGAGCTTGGGCAGAGTAGATTTCATGTAATTCTTAAGGGCCCTAGGATTTTTGGGATGGTCAATGAGCATTGGCTTCAACTTAAAGTCATCAGCTATATTAGCTTCTAACAAGAGAGTCAGCTTGTCCTTTGAAGCTTTGAAGCCAGGTACTGACTTCAGCTTTCCAGCTATGAAAGTTCTAGATAGCATCTTCTTTTGATATAAGGCTGTTTCATCTACATTGAAAACTTGTTATTTAGTGTAGCTACCATCATTAATGATCTTAGCTAGATTGTCTGAATAACTTTGCAGCTTTGACATCAGCCGTTATGGAAATGGCTTCTTTCCTTAAATCTCATGAACCAATTCTGCCAACTTCAAACTCTTCTTCTGAAGCTTCCTCACCTCTCTCAGCTTTCACGGGAATGAATAGTTAGGGCTTTGCTCTGGATCAGGCTTTGGTTTAAGGGAGTATTGTGGCTGGTATGATCTATCCAGACCACATCCATATCAGTAAATAGGCAGTTTTGCTTTTTTATCATTTGTGTGTTCACTGGAGTAGCACTTTTAGTTTCCTTCAAGAACTTTTCCTTTGAATTTACAATTTGGCTAACTGAATCCAGAGACTTAGCTTTTGACATGCCTTCCTTACTAAGTTCAGTCATTTCTAGCTTTTGATTTAAAGTAAGAGTCAGGTGACTCTTCCTTTCCTTTAAACACTTAGGAGCCATTGTAGGGTTATTAATTGGGCTAACTTTAATATTGTTGTGTCTCAAAGAATAGTGAGTTCCAAGGAGAGGGAGAGAGGCAGGGGGAAGGCTTGTCAGTGGGGCATGCACACAAGTCAGAACACATACAACACTGTGATTAAGTTTGCCATCTTATATGGAAGCAGTGTGTGGTGTCCCAAGACAATTATAATAGTAATATCAAAGATCACTGACCATGGATCACCATAACAAATATAATAATAATGATGAAAAAGTTTGAACTATTGTGAGAATTACCAAAATGTGACAGAGAGACATGAACTGAGCAAATACTGTTGGGAAAATGGTACCAATAAATGTGTTCCATGCAGGGCTGCCACAAACCTTCAATTTATTAAAATTACAATATCTGAAAAGCATAATAAAGCATAGTGCAGTAAAATGAGGTATGCCTGTATCTGAAGAACCAAAGAACTAAAACATGAAAGGCATCCCACTTTCCTGAAATCAGAGGTGCAACTGCTTACAGATTTGCCAAGACCCAGGGTCCTGATGCAGCAGAAAGTCTTGCAGGGCAGGGTGGGGTTGTACCCCATTTCACCATAGCCCCCTCCACCCACATATTCTTACAGCTGAGCACTTAAGAAATCCCTTTCTCTTGTCACCAAAACATTGCAGAAGAAAGGTACCACCTGAGGGGCCATGTTGCCAAACTGCCCTGCTGAGCTCTGTTGGCAGAGTCAGGCATGTCCTGGGAGCAGTTTTTCCAGAAATGATGATGGATTCGTGCTGATCCAGTCATTCACTTGTGATGAAAGCCACAGGCCCCTTGCCCTTGCCAATCCTGGAGGTCTTATCTACTGCCTCCACCCTGGGAGGAGGGAACCACCTGGAGAACATGTAGCTCTTCAGGTCTCCCACACCTCTCTTCCTCAGCAGGACACCTGGACATCTCCTCACACACCAGATGGCGCCCTGTGGGGCCACTTTACCATGGAATGAGTCATCTCTGGGTACTGCTGCTTTCTGCAGCTACACAGAGTTATGCTCCAATCTGGAACTCAGCATAATTAACTCTGCACTCACTTCCTTGTGGGGATGCTCTTGGCAGCAAAGGAATACTGGGTTGTGCCAAATGAACACTGGCACTCACATACTATGGGATTTGAAGCCACTTCCTTGACTTCACTGAGCCTTCATTTACTCAGCTGCAGGATGGGAGTAATAATGATGCCAAAATCACAAGTTATTTTGAAGATTAAGTGAAACAACTCTGTGATTACTGGTCAGGGCAAAGGTATTTGATGATTTATTTGTTCCACATGAAATTATCAGACAGACCAATGTAGTCAGTCAAACTCAGCCATGGTTATAAGATCCACCTTACAACATTTCCAGAGGCCACAGCCAGCCCCTGCCTGGACCCCATTCCCACTGTGCTCTCTCTCCCCCACAAGCCCATCCCCACCTCAAGGCAGTTCAACTTTTCCTCAGGGTGCCACTGTTTGAAGAAACGCCTTGTACAATTAAGATCTAATCATGCTTCTTCCCTTTCTAAAAGACCTTTGGTGGCTGCCCATATGCTTTAAAAGTAAAAACTCCTTACCATGGCTTTCAGACCCCTTCATGATGCCTTCCCCCAACATGTGCACCGCACCACAGAACTGTCCCTCCCAGACCCTACAGTGGCCTGCCCGTTCCCTGCTGTGCTACACCTTCACACATGCTTCTCCCTCTGCCTCAAATTCCTACCCACCCTTTTGTCCTTATGACATATTCTGAAGGGTCCTAGGGCCAGGAAGACAGCACCACACTTTAGAGTGGTGTCCTCTAGAGTGTGTCTCTGTGTGTCACTCCGTGGTGCGAACATTCATCAATATGTCTGTCCTTTGGACTACCATTAAACCCTGGAAGGCAGGGGCTATGTCTTCTTCATCTTGATAACCCCAGCTTCTACCCCAGAGTAGTGCTCAGTGCATCTGTGGATGCCATTCTTTCCAGAAGGGAATTCTTTTTGTAGTCTGCTTCCAATTCTCCAGCATCTCAAGCCATCCCAACTGTCCTCCTCAAAGGCCAGGTACAGGCCCCCATTACTCTCTCTTTGGCATACAGCACAACTCAGCTCCCTACCTACTGGCACTCATCACAAATGAGAACTTATGTGCATCCACATTTGCATTTAACTATATGTGCATATATCTTATGTGTGGGCAGAAACGGGGGTGCTAATTATGGCAAATTTCTCAAACTTTAAGAACGTAGTTTGTGGCTATGGAAAAGAATAAAAGACATTGGCCAACCAAGGCTTGAAACCAGTTTCATATCATTTTGTTAAGACAGATGAAATGAACTTCCAGAGATAAGGTTTATTACAATCTCAGGGTAGTAAGGGTCATGGTAGTAATAATAATTCTATAGCTTATTAATCACCAATTAACCCTAGAATAATGCTAACATTGATTGAATGTTTTCTGTATGTTGAACAGAGTATTAAGAAACTTAATATGGACTGATTCAATGTTCACACCTATACAAAGGATCCACCACTTACAGTCGTGTGACCTTGAGTAATTTTGCCTCCATTTCCTCATGAGTAAAGTGGGGATAGTCATGGCACCTACATCATAGTAATTAAGTGAATTATTGTATATAAATGCTTAGCAAGCTTCCCCAAAATGTGATCCCTTCTCCCTCAAAGTTAATCTGAACCTAAGTTTATTAGTCCTAACCACTAGGTCTACTACTTTAGAGCAGCTATATGGTTCAGGCTGCCCAAGGAGTAAGAACTAAAACCAACAGGTGGAAGAAACAGAAAGGCAGATATCTACTCATTATATTTTCCTTTAAAAAGTCTTTAAAATGATAAACACAACAATTTTACATCCTCTCTACCTTTGAGAAACTATTGTTCATGTGTATACGGAAGCATGTATAAAAATATGCATGGAAATCTTATTTGTAAGAGTGAAAATCAAAGCAATGTATGGCCATCAATTTAGAAACGGCTAAAGAGACTGTGGGACAACCAGTACATTACTAAGGAATAGTGACAAGCAACAATGTGACTTTATACCCTTCTACAGTATGTGCAGGGTGCTGATCTAAGTGCTTACATAAATTAACTCATTTAATCCACACATGAACCTAAGGAATATAGGTATACTATAATCCCAACCAATAAAGGAGAAGACTAAAGCTAAGGGAGGGTCAAAAATTTAGATTATGCAAATAACAAGTGACAAAGTTGTGATCTGAATCCATGCAGTCTGGCTCCAGAGTCTATCCTATTCCCTGTTCTACTACTGTTGAATGAAAAAAAGCAAGGGGCAAACAGACACAAAAAGTATGGGTACACAGAAATGTATACACAATATAACACTACATTGTTCCTAAATATGTACATAAAAGCAAGGAAATGACCTACCAAAAGAAATTATACTGAATTATAACACTGGTTGCCTATGCAAGGCAATAAGATTTAGGTACAAGGATTGGGAATTTTACTTGCTCTAAAAATGGCTTAACTTTTGAAAAGACAATGTATTTCAGTATTGTAGAATGATTAGAAACTTATAAAATAAAAATGGCTAGAAGGAATCAGCTATTTCAAATTAACTGGGTTCCCTAATCTTAAAAGGATTGATGATCTATAGCTTAGATGGCCATTCTTAAGGAATTCTTTGGAAGGGGTCCAAGCATCAATGAGTGAGTGGGCTACAAGGCCACCTACTGCCCCACTCCAGCTTGTTGTCATCTTAGGCAAATAAACGCAACATGCTGCCAGTTATTCATCATCTTTTATCATCAAACTTCTCACCCTTCTTGTCTGCCTTAGCTCCATGAAACACATTGCTTATATTCACACAAATGTAATTCTAATTCCTTTTAATTTCTGTCCACTTTTCTAACTCTACTCCTTTACCCATCCTAAGTAACTTTATTCTTCTACAGCCCTTTAATCACTCAAAGATGACTATTCATCAACCCTCAAGTTTTCTCTTCTCCATGCTAGTTGTAATGGTGGTGGTGAAAATGAGTAGTGATGGTGATGGTGGTGTTAACGGTGGTAAGGGTGAGAATGAGTCATGGTAGCAGTAGCAGTGGTAACAGTGGTGGTGGTGGACATGGTGGAGATGGTAACTGATGGTGGTGACGGTGGCGGCAATGATGGTGGTGGTGGTGACAGTGGTGATGGTGGTGGCTGTGATGGTGGTGCTGATGGTGGTGGAGGTGACAGTGATGGCAGTGACAGTAGTGGTGGTGACAGTGGTCAAGGTGATGGTAATGATAGTAGTGGGGAAGATGGTGGTGGTGATGGTGGTGATGACAGTGGTAATTGTGCTAAAGGCAATGGATATGATAGCAGTTGTGGCCGTGGGGATGGTATAAGTGGTGACGGAAGGGATGACAGAAGTGATAAAAGTGATGGAGGTGAGGGTGGTGAGAGTGAGCAGAGGTGGCAGTGGTAGTACGTGTCATCATGGTGGTGACAGTGGTAGAGGCGGTGGAGCACCAGCTAGTAGCAAAAAAATAGTGATGGTGAGAATGAGCAGAGTTGGCAGGGGTAGTCATGGGGATAGTGGTAATGACAATGCTGTTGAAGCAGATGATAACGTATGGTGTTTGGCCCTTGATGTGGTATTGAAAGACATGACAATATAGGCACAGTGGCAATGGCACTGAAGATGATAAAACAGAGATGCTGATTTCATTTGAAACTAGGCACAAAGCAAAAAGCACCTCTAGATGGAGGAATGATCACTGGCTACTAAGACCAAAGTCCCTCCCCACTTCACTGCTGCCATTTGGCAGGACAAGCAGAGGGGAAAGCACATGGACTGCAGTGAGAGCAGCAGCCTGGGTGGTCTGTAGGATAGTACTTTCTCCTTTCAGCCACAATAGTTTGTTCTGGATCTCAGCCTTCCATGTCCACTTCATTTTGGGTTTGTCCAGTATGGCAATGTCTGTGTGCATTTGAGAGAAAGAAAAATAGGAAGAGAGTATAAAGTAAGGTAAGCCCACCAAGGCAGGCTCTTCGGGTCTCTCTTAGCCCACCCTGGGCTAAGCTTGGCCAGACCTGTCAGAGCCTGGCCCTACTAGTTGCCATTCCTATGGGGAGAGGTCAACAGGTAGGAGTGTGAGGCCACATTCCAGTGGTGGTGGCAAGGCCCCACCGGCCACACCTGGCTCAACACCCCCACAGACACAGAGCCCTGCTGAGAGACACTTGGCCTGTTCTGCCACAGATAGCAAGGTAAGCAATTAGGTTCAGGAATCGGAACACTATTTTAAAGAAAAACAAATTGCTGTGCTTATAACATCCTGTGTAAACAGAGTAACCACAATAGCCATGGCATCTCTGGAACTCCGTGGCATTTCTGAGACTCATTCCAGCAAAGGCAACAAGTGAGTTGGACTCAATTCAAGTTAATTCCATCTCCATCAGCCAAGAGTTTGACTAAAGCATCTCCATTGTCTCACATTTGATTTCCTGGGGGATTAGGCACAAAAGGCAGCAAGTACCATCATCCTGCTCTCACCTTTTCTGGGGGGTTCTTCCTCTGAAATTACAGGCTTTCCAAGATCAGACACTTACTGAGCAAAGCTCAGGGTTAAGTGTGGCATCCATACATCCTGTCTGTAGACAAGTCTTAAATGGTGATGACAATGGATGGTGATGGTAGTGGCATCACTAAAGACTCCCAACCAGGACTGAGTGACCTACTCACCATGACATGTTTATCTTCCAATGAAATAGCATCCTTCTAGAGCCACAAATGCCAAGCATCTACTAAAATCATTACTCTTTTCCCCTTCTTCCTCTTTTTCTCTCAAATGTGTGCTTACCTGCTCATAAATAATCGCGTTGTTTATGATATTTTCCCAAATCTATAGGACATCACTGCATGACAGACACTGGGCTAAGTACTACAAGGTGAATGATCAGCAAGTTTCAGTTCTACCCTCAAGTTCTTAGCACTGCAAGGGAGACAGACATTAACACATAATGTAAACACAATATGGAAATGGTTTTTTAAAAAATATAATAAGCTCAGATCATTTTGGGGGCTCAGAAAGGGGGCACATAATCTAGTGTTGGAAGAGGCCTGTTGGATTGCATAATATTTGACTTGGCTGAGAACCTCCTTTCCATCCAGCCCAAAGCAAGTTTGACTTGGGGTCCCAAAGCCTGGACATCCCCTGCTGAAAAGAGCCACAATAATGTCCCCCATTCCATCATGGAAGCTTAATAAGTTATCTTTAATTCCAGCTTCTAAAGGTCCTGAATTTTCCGGGTTCCTTAGAAGTCTTGGTCCAGAAGGGGATTTGTGTGTGTATGATTTGTCCCTGTCTAAAACAATAGATGACAATTAGCTCTCAGAAAACATTTGCTGATCCTGATGTGGATGCTGACTTGTATCCCACAGGATAACAGAATTTGAAGAGCATGGGCTTTGGAGTCAGACAGACCTGCCTGTAATTCTGGCTCAGTTACTTTTGAACGTGTGACCTTAGACAATTTCTTTATGCTCCTCAGACCACACTTTTGTCATCTATAAAATGTCAGTAATAGTCTCACAGTGTGTGGTAAGGTTTATTTTTTCTTTTTTATTATTTAAATTCAATTAGCCAACATATTGTACATCATTACTTTTAGATGTAGTGTTCAATGATTCATAGTTGTGTATAACACCCAGTGCTCATTACATCACATGCCTACCTCAATGCCCACCACCCAGTTACCCCATCCTCCCACCCACCTCCCCTTCTGCAACCCTCAGTTTGTTTTCCAGAGTCCAGACTCTCTCATGGTTTGTCTCCCTCTCTGATCTCTTCCCTTTCAGTTTTCCCTCCTTCCCCTACAGTCCTCTGCCTTCTTTCTTATATTCCACATGAGTGAAACCATATGATAATTGTCTTTCTCTGATTGACTTATTTCTCTTAGCATAATTCCCTCCAGTTCCACCCATGTCGATGTAAATGGTAGGTATTCATCCTTTCTGATGGCTGAGTAATATTCCATTGTATATATGAATGTGGTAAGGTTTAAACAAAGAAACACTAGAATATTTAACATAGTGCTTGTCACATAGTAAGTGCTCAACAAATGGTAGTTTCAACATCGGTAGTAACAGTATTAGTGAATGAGCGACTCAGAGGAGAATACGGGAGAAAACAAGACGAAAGGATAAGGCCAGCCAGACACCCAACCCAACATTAACCATAGGGGATGCAACCTCCCTGGAGAAAATCTGCCCTGGAAAGATTTCTCCCGATCACATCTCCACCCTTAATCCCTCAACGACACCTGACATTTTACCATAAGAGCTTCATCCTTTCACTTATAATTCTGACCCTTACAAACTGTGTGCCCCCTTGATGGAGACTTACTTTGAACTACTATCAAATAATGTATTACACATTACAATCCTTTGAGTTTGACACTTAATCAAACACCTAATATTTTCCTATAGGTTTTCCAAATAATAGACCTTGTTTAATCCTCACAACACCTTCAAAACATAGGCAGACCAAAGCCATTTTGCACCTAGAGATGTAGGTTCAGAAAGGTTAAGTAATGTACTTTTGGTCCCATAGCTAGCAAGTGGTGGAACCAGGATTCTGACCTCCTGACACCTGTTCAGTCACCAAAGTCTTGCTATAATGCAGAGACCATTTCAGATAATGACCTGGGTACAGAATGGAAGAGGCTGGGGGCTCCAAAGGAAAGAGTAGGGTTCAGAGGACACACTGCCTGTTCAGGGTGACTCCGGCCTGCCCCTAAAGGTAGTGCTCTGGGTCAGCTCCTGAGTCTTGGTGTCCCCCAGGTCCATGCTGTTTCAGCAGGACAGAGTTGGGCCTGCTCTCACAATGGAGGCTTTTCCCACTCTCCGCTGAACCTGAGGCCCAACTCCTATACCACAGTCTGTATTTCCCAGGAAGATGTTTGGAACCCTCCAAAGGAAAATAGCAGGGCTCATGTTGTAATCTAGGGGTTCCAAAACCTCAGTAATTCACATTCCTCCTTCACAGTTTTTCCCGTATCCATGTATTATTAATACTGTATTAATCCCTGTATTATTAATACTTTTCTCTAGATCCACTCACTATTTTTACTTAGCCAAATTTATTTTAAAAGGTATATTACCACAGTATTACTTTCTTTTACTTTATCCTAAGCAATAATATCCTTAAAAATCATAAATCTGAAATGCTTGTTCTAATACACATTAAAAGTAGGGGAAAAGTATAGATAAATATTTCTAGAAAAGGGGCGCCTGGGTGGCTCAGTTGGTTGAGCGACTGCCTTCAGCTCGGGTCGTGATCCCGGAGCCCCAGGATTGAGTCCCGCATGGGGCTCGCTGCTCAGCGCAGAGCCTGCTTCTCCCTCTGACCCAACACCCTCTCATGTACTCTCTCTCCCCGTCTCTCTCATTCTCGCTCTCTCAAATAAATCTTTAAAAAAAATTTTATAAAACTATAACCTTTGCATTCTATTCATGGCATGAAGAGATGGTTAAAGTTTTACTTTGACAATTTATCCAAATTAGCAAATGAATGAAAATATTGAACTAGGGGCGCCTGGGTGGCTCAGTCATTAAGAGTCTGCCTTCGGCTCAGGTCATGGTCCCAGGGTCCTGGGATTGATCGAGCCCCACATCAGGCTCCCTGTTCAGTGGGAAGCCTGTTCTCCCTCTCCTGCTCCCGATCCCCCTGCTTGTGTTCCCTCTCTTGCTGTGTCTCTCTCTGTCAAAAAAATAAATAAAATCTTTTAAAAAAACTTTAAAAAAAAAGAAAATATTAAACCAATTAAGAACTTTTGAAGATCAAAAGTAACATTTTTTGCGTTTTTTTTTTTTTTCCACTGAGCCAGCCAGGGGCCGCCAGGTTTTTTTTTCTTTTTTTTTTTTAAGTACTCTTTATACCTATCATTGGGCTCAAACTCACAACCCTGAGATTAAGAGTCCATGCTCCACCGACTGAGCCAGCCAGGTGTCCCAAAAGTAACATTTTAATAATATTTTATCCATTCCTTTTGCAAATTATTACCCAGTTACATATTTACATATGTTTTCTACCTCCATCCATAATCTCAAACATGAACAAGCCATTTTCATTTTTTTAAAGGGACATATGTAGAAGAATCTCTTTCTTTTTCTCTTCATTCTCAAATGCTCAAAAAAGTGATTATATTCCCCAATTCTGTTTCTCAATCTTTTCTCCTCAATTAGAAATGTTCAAACCATGGTCCAGTGTTGAAATTTGGTTGTCTCATATACTAACCCATTAATTGTGAGGTTGATATTACTCTATACCTTACTTTAAGGTAAGGTCGAATGACTTGTCCCAGATTCCAAGACTATTTAAGGGAATAACTCAGGAATCAAATACATGGTCTAGCACAAACATCAATAGTTTTGTAAGTATGGGGAGGAAAGTAGTACATAGCTATTACAATAAGGAATGTTTGTGATTCATCAGCACACCTCATTTTATGTAACTCCTCTACAACCCATATAGGATCCATCAGGGATTATGAGGAGTAAAATATCTTAATTAATCATGGAGAGCAATTAAATACCATGAATAATTTAATCAGATATTAATATCAATCGTATTGAAATAATTCAAAACCTTCTAAAAACCTTCAGAAAACTTCTAAAATGATCTAATGTCTGATTATCTCCTTCTCTGGGAGCTAAACGGGTCTTATAACTTCATGCAGTTGCCAGAATGAGATCAGAGAACCCAAATTTGGGAAGGGAGAGAAAGTCAGGATTTTGGCCAGACTCAAGCTAGTAGTGTTACAAAACCTGCAACATATTCTCCTGCCCTTCCTACCTTCCTTTTCTTTCTCCCTCCCTCTGTTCTCCACTTCATTCTTTCCTTTTTTCTTTCCTTTCAATAAATCCTGACTCAGTGCCTGGTGTGTCCATAGGTTCCTGGTTTACTAAGAGCTGCAAATGCCATCCTTGCTCTCCAGGGGCAAACAATCTTGTCAGGGAACTGAAAATAGGACAGAGACTAAATATGTTCCCCACCCAGGCTAAAACACATTATCCAGGCCACTGACAATTCCGGATATGGGCAGATGTGGAGTACATCATTCATTCCTCCATTCTACCAGCATCTACTACAGGCTATGCCAGGCATGTCTGGATGCTTGAGATACAGGACAGTAAACAAGACCCAGCCCCCCTGCAAGGAGCTCCCAGTCTGGGGGGGCAGAGGGAGCAGGATTACCATGCTGCAGATAAGTTGCTCTCTCAATCAGATGGGTTGTTGAGCAAGGTTTCCTGGAGGGGTGATGTCTGATAGGATATTAAAAGAAAAATAAGAGTTAGACAAATCAAGGAAAGGGGGGATTAACAGATGCAGGAAAAACACAGGAAAATATACAAAACCATTAAACATAGCCAACTCAGTTGGGGAGAGGGTCATTGAGTTTGTCTGGAACAAAATGCTTCTATTGGAGAACAGTCAGATGTGGGCAGTACTGAACCACAAAAGGCCCTTTGGACTAAGAAATCTGGGCTTCATCCTGATGTGGGGACACTGAAGACTTTTAGCTGAAGAATGACCTAATTGGGGCAAATCTATTATGATGGCTAGAGACACAAGTCATGGAAAATGATGTGGGCCAGTTCCACACACAATACAGTTACTGCGGAGACCAAAGGCTGGTGGACAGCAATTCCAGGGCCAGGATTCTCAGGAGAGAGGGAATAGGTTCTGTGAGAAAAAGTCTGACATGAGGAGCAATACTGAAGTTTGTAGAAAGGAGACAGACACACATATACACAGACATATATACACACATCACACACACACACATACGCACACATAACATGTACATGTGGACATATGTATACACACCACACAGACACACTGACATGTACACACATCACATATGTCTACACACATCATACACACAGAGACAAATATAAGCATATAACATGTACATGCAGATATGTGTACATGCATCACACATACACATCCCACATGTGTACACACATCATACGTGCACACCCAGCCACATACATATGAAGGTAATATGAGAGCCAAAGCCCAAACCTGGAGAAACCCATCTACAGTTTTCACTATTTTCCAATCCTAACTCCAAACCCCTCTTCCAAGAAGGCTTAACCCGTGGCTTCTTCTCTCTACATCCTCTTGTCCCTCAGGTGCTTGGCTACCATCGCACTCAAGCATCCTAAGTAATTTGTCTTCCAAATGCCCCACTAAACTGCTAACTCCTTCTCTGCCCCGTCCGCCTACTGTCCCACACACACACTAAAACGTTTGCAACACCTGGATGGAGATAAAGGGTATAATGCTAAGTGAAATAAGTCAGTCAGGGAAAGACAAATACCACATGATTTCACTCACAGGTGGAATTTAAGAAACAAATGAACAAAGAAAAAAAAAAGAACGAGACAGAGAATCCAAGAAACAGAATCTTAACAATAGAGAACAAACCGATGGTTACCAGTGGGGAAGTGGGTGGGGGATGGATGAAATAGATGATGGGGATTAAGAAGTGCACTTGTGATGAGCACTGGGTTTTGTATGGAAGTGTTCAATTACTATGTACACCTGAAACATATTATACTGTACGTTAACTAACTGGAATTAAAATTTTTTTCACATTTCCAAGGGTATCCTGGCCCTGCAAGGAGAAGATGGAGACAAAATGAAAACACCATTTGAGGGAAAGAAATGATTCTATGGAGTTGGAGTCAAAAGGAATTGAGGCACTAGGTTCTACACAAAGAGAGGGGAGATGAGAAATTTAAAGAGTTGGGGGGTGGTCCTCAGGCAATTAACTTTTCTCCTCACCTACTATGTAGCCACTTTGTGCATATAAAGGAAGATTAAAGTCCCTGCTGGCAGTCTATCAGGGAGACAGTCAAGACCCAACAAAATTCAACAATGAGTTCTCAAGGGTACAGAGGGAAGATAAGGAGTGGGCAAAGGAGCACAGCCACTAAAACTAATGGTTAAAGAGACTGTGGAGGGACATGGGAATATGTGCATGATAACAATGACACATGGAAAATCGGCACCCAAAATAGAAACTTTATAGGAAAGTATAAAGAAGAAGGGGGAAAAAAGATGAAGATAAAAATACTCACCAAAACTTAAACACCAGTTGTATTTAAATACTGGAATTATACATAACTTTTTTTCTCTGCTTTTCTTTTTTTTTTTTCTTTTCAAAGATTTTATCTATTTATTTGAAAGATAGCAAGAGACAGCATGAGCAGGGGTGGGGGAGAGGGAGAACCAGGCTCTCTGCTGAGCAAGGGAGCCTGATGTGGGGCTTGATACCAGGACCCTGAGATCATGACCTGAGCCAAAGGCAGATGCTTAACTGACTGAGCCACCCAGGCGCCCCTCTGCTTTGCTTTTCAAGTTATTCATGGCATGTTTACTTGGGTTTTGTTTGTTTTGTGTTTCTTTGCATTTTATAGCAAAATGACTTACTAGAGGGTAAGGGACCAGTTCCACCATCAGGGGATTCTCTGCATGAACATTCTGGAGCCAAAATCATCCTTCTTCTGAGACCCAAAATGATATACGTTAATCACAGAAGGATCAAGTATTTTTATCTTGATCTTTTTATCCCTTTTTTCCCAACTGGGCCTGCCCACATGCCTTTCTTAATCCCCAGCAATTACATCCACCCTGGGTAACTCTGCAAAGATTACTCATAGCACAGGCCAACTTTCCTCACCCAGCCCTCCTGTTAAATCCCTCCCTCCTCCTCCGCAGCAAGCTCAGGTGGGGGAAATGCTCTTGTGGAAGAAAAGTTCCCAAAATGCCTCTCACTGAAGCCCAAGGCAAGCACACAGGGAAGTATGAGAGCTTCTAGGCTCTTTTCCCAGGTACCACTGATTCTTGTCATCCCACCTAAGTTTCTTCCCTGTCAATGCCTCTGACCCTCATTTCTCCCTCCTCTCTGGCCAGAGGGGGGCCCTGGGAAAGAGGTGCTCTGGGAACAAGCCAAAAGGAAAACCAGTCAGAAGTCAGATTGGCTTTACAGGTGGAGAAATTGAGGCTGAGGGAGGACAATGCCTTACCTAAGCTCACAGGTTTAGATCACAGAACTCCCAAGACCCCAAAACCTCAGAAGAGGAAAGATTCTAATCCCTACCCTTCAGAACAGACTAGACTGGCAAACTCCAGAAGTGCCCCTAGTGCTGTCTCAGGCCTCTCCAGAAAGCTCTGGCAAAGTATGATCCAAAGGATATTCTGAAAAATAAGAAGCAGGAGATGATGGGGGAATCAGGAACTTTGGATGAAAGTTGGGGGATGGAAGGGGAAAGCAGTTTGCCATGGCCAATTTATTTAAGCTACTTTCCATGGAAAACTAAATCAGATTGTATTTGCCCTGGGATATGAGACTAAATTCTCATCATCTCCTTGGCTGAATGAACAAATATTTATCAAATACTCTGAGTTTGATGGAGATATGAAAATTTAGGAGGATCTGATTTTTGTCTGGATGGTGGTCCTAGCTTGGAAGGGAAGGTCCTAGGAATCCACACCAAGTGTGAGTGATGGTTCCATAGGCCCTCACCCTGGGATTCTCTGAGCACATGAAGGGAGCCAGTGAAGAAGTCAGTAGAGAGCCACCAACCAAATCGTGATCATTTCCACTTTTCTAAGCAATAAGAAGATTTGCCACAAATTCACCCAATTTCAACAAGTTCAACTATTGAAATGAGGAGGGTAGTTAGAAGAATGAGCAAAAATTAAGGATAATTGGCAAGTCTGACAAACTTTAGTGTTCAAGACAGAGACTGGACCTAAATTCTGGTCTTCAGTAGTAAATCCCATAGGCTGTCTGTGAATCAGAGAGGTCACACCCAAAGCCCGCTGCCCGCTGTAGCCCCAGAGAGTTCCTGAGAGAAGCTTGTTAAGTATTATAATTGGATTTGAGACCAAAGTGGAAAGGGCACTTACCTTGCTTTGGTTTTCAATGACCCCAATAAAAGGGAGGTATATTAGTGATTGTTATCTAAAGCAGCATGCCCCCCCAGAACATTGGGGTTGAAACTTTAGAACAAAGAGCCTAGGGGGCTGTAGGTCTGAAATGTTTGTGCTTTTTCCTTCATATCATATTGATTTCCAGATTCCATTTGATTTGAGAATCAGTTAAAGCGACATGGATTATCCCTTCATAGATATCAGTGGATTATCAGTGGATGGGCTGGGCCAACATTCTGGGAACACCAATTACCACCATGCACAAAAATCTTGAGAGGCCTCCTCTGACATCGCTTATCTCAGGGCAGGACTGGGGCCCACAAATGTTGTTCACGCTCCTCCCTGTGTATCAAGTTTCTGTGTGAGGCCAGGAGGTAGGACCTGAGCCTCAGGCTACAGAGCAGCTGCCCACCTAAGGAAGGCCTCCACATCAACAACATACTTCCAGGCCCAGAGGCTATAGCACCCAGGCGCAAGAGCTTCTCTGAACATGTCTGTTCAGCTATAGAAATACTTTTGCTGTCATTTTAACTACTCCTAGTCTCACTGCCAACACCTGGAGATACTCTTGTTAGGAGAAAGCACAAAGCTTCAGCCTGAGTCTACAGTAGACAAAGCCCTGAGTGGGGAGGCCAGAGACCCAGGGTCTAGTATCAGCCCTGTTATGTGGCTTTGGGAAATTGTTTGGCCTCTCTGGGCCTTGGGTTCTTCATCTACCTTCACCAATGGTAAGGGTGATCAGATGACCTCTACATGTCCCCTCAGCTCCTGCAGTCCACCAGTAAATAGAACTGTCCCTGAGCAGCTGGGAGGGTCCATGAGAGCAAGCTCTGTTCCCTGCCTCCAAGAGGGTGTCAGCCTGAGCCAGACTGGAATGTCATCCCCTCATTCTGCTTATATTGATTCAAAAGGAAGAGTCATGTAGTACCTGGAAAGAATGTGAGATTTGGAGTTGAAAGAACTGACTGAATCCTGGCTTTGCCGCTTAAAGGTCATGGAAATTTGAGCAATTTCATTAGCTCTATGGGTTGCTTCCTTACCTGGGTAATGAGGATAACATATCACTGAGCACACACATGACCCTTGTTTTTGTTGTTGTTGTGTTGTTGTTTAAAGGTTTTATTTATTTGAGACAGAGAGAAAGTGAAAGAGAGCACAAGTGGGGAGGAGAGGGAGAAACAGATTCCCCACAGAGCAGGGAGCCTGATGTGGGGCTCGATCCCAAGACCCTGAGATCATGACTTGAGCCAAATGCAGACACTTAAGCGACTGAGCCACACCAGGCACCCCACAGAGGACCCTTGTGAGGAATGGACAAAACACATATGTGGAAGCAGTCCATAAACACCAGAGTCTGTCCACACAGAAAGTGTCTGGGCCAAGTAAGTGAGGTCCCTGCGCACACTGCTCATCTTGCATGCATCTACAAGCTATTCAGGAGTGATAGAACTTAGCTGTGAGCCTCCTTCTCCCTGCAAGGGTGAGCTCCAGGAGTACCCAAAAGAGTCATTCAAGAGTCAACTTGTCCAGATAAAGGATGTTATGAACTCTCTTTAAATCTTAAGATGTAGAATAAAGAACTAATGGGGCCCTGGCTGTCAAGAACAGTTATAACTTGAAAAAGGAGACAAGGCTGTTGGATGTGTCATTAACAGGCTGTAACTAGTACAGTTGTTCCTTAAGGACTTGGAAAGGGAAAGTGTCAAAGAAGATGGAACCAGTGGGTGGATGAATCTAAGGAAGCTTCCTGGAGAAGTAATTCTAGCAGATGTGAACCACTACAGAGCTGTCCTTCTCCTAGACTTCTAACAAAGACAACCACTTCGTGCTATCCAAACTAGTTAGCTTCCAACTGCTAACACAGGAGGGCTGGAGAGAGGACAAAAATGTAGCCTGGTGCGTGTGGGGGGTGGTGCCTGAGGCTCTGAGGCATCTCCTGGGCAGGACTCTAAGAGGAAACTTTCCCACTGAATGTAAACAATGCTAAGGGCTTCCAAGCTTTATGCTTGCCCTGCCAATGCTCCTGAGCTCTTGCCTTGTGTCCATTTTATTCTTTACAAACCACCTGCTGCCCTTTAACCCTCAGGTAGGTTGTTAGCACTCAGTCATAAGAATGCATGTGTGTAGCTTTAGATACTTAAAGATTGTGATGAGCAGGCTTCTTTCAGACTGGGGCTCCCCAAACTCAAGAGCTGTGATCTCCCCTCAGACATGTATTTCCTTAAAGAACGTGAACCCTCCAAATCGACATGGGCAATTTGAAGATTATTAGCTCTTTGGGGCTTTGGGGTCACCTGCACTTGAGGTTCCCAAATTTCAGAATTTCATAGAGTAATAACAGCTCCCTCAAAACAATATGGTAACTGTTCTATTATAGCCTTTTTTTTTTTTTTTTTTTTTTTTTTTTGGTAAAGCAAAGACTTGAAAGAAACAACTACAACCTCCTGGAGTTTCCATCACTTTTAAAAGAAATGACATTTTTAATATACACAAAAGTAGGAAGGCCATAATTTCAAAATTAAAGACTTCTCAAGAATGCACTGCTGAAATCCTTTTACTAACATTTTCCTCCAGACTGGAGAACACACAGTAATGGATCAACATGGGTCCACAGATCAGTGCTGGAACTGCACATGGTCTACACTTTCTCCCCTTTTCTAGTGCTGCCCAACTAAATAAAACCATTCTTTGTTATACCCATGGCAATCATCTAGTTGGAGCCTGTTTCCCTTCAAAATCTCCCTGGTGCTTCACCTTCAAGCTGAGAAGCCTGCTTTCTTCAACAGATCCTGGCTTTTCCCTTCTGGCTATTCTCTCAGGAGGGGAGCATGTGGGTTTGCCTGGCTTCGTGCTATCCAAACTAGAACTAGCACCACAAGTTTCTGAAGACCACAGTCTAATCAGGATCACTTGATCATTAAGCCACCATAATTAACAGTCAATTTATTATTGGGGCTGTCATTTCAACACATAGGTGGGCAGAACAAAGTTCGAATGCCATATCTTAAACAATAGCAATTGAGTTCCTGTGATGAAAGAAGGGGGAGCATGCTGTTCATACACAGAAATGATGCTATTGGTCCAGTGTCAATGGAGAATTTTTGAGTATTTTCTTACTGAAGAACTTGCCTCTAGCTATCCATAGACTCCCTTCTGGCCTTGCTGTCCAAAGGCAGGCCAAGTTGGAGGTAAGACTGTGCTGTAATAGGAGAAAACAATAAAAAGAACAGCATCACCTTCTACAGTTTATTATAACTATTGCCTTTTTCCAAGCCTATGAAACAGATATTGCTATTCCTATGTGATAGACAAGGTAACTCGTCATCAGAAGCCTATTCATTCATCAGTCAACAAATACTGAGTGCCTCCTATGTCAGGCAAGGTGCTGTGACTTTGTCCAAGGTGACACAGCTCACAAGTAGCATAGGGAGCACCCAAATCCAGTCACCTAACTTCAAGTCCCTTCCATTCCACAGCTGCCTTTTAGGCTGAGGCCACTGTTGCCACACAAGACCACAGGATGCCAGGGCCAAAGGGCCATGGTAGGAAGGACCACATGATCAAGCTCTTTAGCTTGTTCCTTTGCATGGAAAGTGAGAATCAACACTTTTTTCAGAGGAATAAATCTCCAGGAATAAATCCAAGTAGATACCCATGTCCCATTAGTTACAGCCCTGTCCATGGTGTGCAGCCCAGAACTGGGTACTGGGGGCTCACGCATTCTCTCAAACTAGTTTCAAGACAAGAACAGTTCAGTGAAGCACACATGAAACCCTGGGGGAGAAACTTTTGGCAAAAGAGGGACAGGTTCTCTCTAAAATTCTGAGAGTTCCAAGCAATGGGATCAGAAGCCAAACAGGAGGTCCTACTCCTCAGACTAAGGACTGAAATCTCCAGTGTGACTCTCTTGGGCCACCTCAAGAGTCAGAGACCTAGGTCTCCTGGCATGCGCCCTTTGCCAGAGGTTTTGGAAACAATGTCTGCCATCCACTCTGGCTGGCCATCCCGCTGCCACATAGTTGCTTCAGAGATGCACACTAGGCTGCCCATCTCGAGTATGCCAAAATCTTCATGAATGGGCCACCCTTTGCCTGTAATCAACAGACAGGTGGGGCAACAGCCATGGGTCACATAACTGAGTCCAAACATGAGAGGCGGATTCAGATCAATAGATGAGTCAGGGCTCAGTGTATAAAACCTTGGGAGCTCCAGAGCTCTTCACAGAAGCCAGCATTTCCTCTCCTCACTCAGCCTCTGGTGCTTCAGGTAAGTGTGAGTTCTCCTGGCTTTCGTCTTCCCAACTAGTATTCCCCAGCCCTGCTCAGACTAGGTGGACCAGGGGACAGACCTGCAAGGCCTCTCTCCTCTTTGGAAACTACAGGACCTCTGTCTTTCCAACTGCATTCATGTTTAGAGGGAATTTAGGTTGGAAGTTGGGAGTTGAGCTGCTGCTGTGCAGATGGTGTCTCTGGTTTTCTGGCCAGAATGGGAACTCCACAAAGGCAAGACTACCTCTTGTCTCTCTGGCATCCCAGTAGGGGCCAGGCCAGTGATCGGCACAGAGGGACATTCGGCAGACTGCCCCTGTGAGTGGGCAGGATGGATCTCTTGCACCTGTCGGGAGGAGAGGCTGAGTCTTACTTCCAGAGAGTAAGGGAGAACAGGGAGAGTAATTCCGAGAATGCTGCAGATGGGGGAGATTTGGGGAACCACAGGAACCCGGTGCCAGTTTTTCAGAGATGTTCTGAGAAACAAATTGTATGAGATGCTGGGACACAACTTCCTACTAGTAATGGTCCCCTCAACCAAGCTTGGATGTAAGCAAAGCCTACATCTTTGGTCAGAGATGCTGGTCCAAAGGACCACTGGGTCCCTTCCCCTATGTCCAGACAGGATGGGGGAGGGGTGAGGGCTTTTCTGTTAACTAGCCCTGGTATCATGGCTAGGCTCAGACCAAGAGTTTGAACTAAGAGCTTTTTTTCTTTCCCCTTAAAGATTTATTTTAGGAGGGAGGGGCAGAGAGAGAGAGAGAGAGAGAGAGAGAGAGAGAGAATCTTAAGCAGACTCACTGCTGAAGGAGGAGCCTACCTCTGAGTCTGATCTATCAACTCTGAGATCATGACCTGAGCCAAAATCAAGAGTCTAACACTTAACTGACTGGGCCACCCACCCAGGCACCCCTGAACTAAGAACTTTTGCAGAGAATGTGGGGTGGGGAGCAACAACCTCTGACATTCAGACAAACCTCCCTCTGTTGTGCCAAGGATGGGTAAAATCCCCCACTTAGGTGGAGGTTTGTGCTAATTTCTATTTGCACTCAGAGAATCCATGTTGGGATTGGAGACCTGAGAGATGAAGTGCTCTAACTCTCTCATTTTACAGGAAGTCGAGGACAGAGGAGGGAGTGTGGGTCATTTGCTGCCAAATCAGACAGCAGATGCCAGAGGCGGAGCTGGGAGAGAAAAATGGGCAACATACTGAGCTACTTAAAGCTTGGTAAAGACTTTCTGAGGAAGAGTGCAACTCTTCCAAAGCACTAATCCTAGGAGTCCCACCTGCGAGCTCTCCTAGATCTCAACCGAGGCATCAAGCTGGACCCAGGCAGTGCTGCTCTGAGGCTGATGGGCGTTTCCATGGCTGCAACTGCCTCCTCCGCTGCATCCTCTTATGGCTGGTCCAGTGATGCTCTCTGCTCTCCTTACAGGGTTCCATTCCTCCTTAGACGAGATGTCTCACCAGAAAAAGCAGCCCACCCCCATGCCCCCAGTGGGTTGCGGGAAGAACTCGGGTGGCGGCGGCGGCGGCGGCTCTGGCGGCGGCTCCGGCGGCTGTGGCTTCCATAGCGGCGGCGGCAGCTCGGGCTGCGGCGGCGGCTCCGGCGGCTGTGGCTTTCATAGCGGCGGCGGCGGCTCGGGAGTGAGCGTCAAGTATTCCGGGGGCGGCAGCAGCTCTGGCTGCGGAGGCTACTCTGGTGGCGGCGAAGGCTCCGGCTGCGGCGGCGGCTCCGGAGGCTGCGGAGGAGATTCCGGTGGGAGTGTCAAGTACTCTGGGGGTGGTGGCAGCTCCGGAGGCGGCGGCCGCAGCGGCTCCGGCTGCGGGGGTGGCTATTCCGGGGGCGGCGGCGGCTCCGACTGCGGCGGCGGCTCCTCCTGCGGCAGCAGTAGCTGCTACTCCGGTGGCGGCGGCGGCGGCGGCGGCGACTCCGGTCAGCAGGTCCAGTGCCAGAGCTACGGAGGCGTCTCTAGCGGGGGCTGCGGGGGTGGTGGCTCCTCCGGGGGCGGCGGCAGCTCCGGCTGCGGTGGCGGCTCCTCTAGTGGAAGCTCCGGCTGCGGCGGGGGCTCCTCCGGCGGCGGCTCCGGCTACTTCTCTCAGCAGACCACCCCGACCTCGTGCGTGCCCCAGCAGAGCTACGGAGGGGGATCCTCCGGAGGCAGTTGCGTCGGCGGCTCCTCCGGGGGCGGCGGGGGCTATTTCTCCAGCTGCGGCGGCGGCGGAGGCGGCGGCGGCGGCGGCGGCTGCTCGTCCGGTGGCAGCGGGGGCTGCTTCTCCAGCGGTGGTGGGGGTGGCGGCGGCTCCGGCTGCGGCGGCGGCTCCTCCGGGGGTGGCGGGGGCTGCTTCTCCAGCGGTGGGGGTGGCGGTTCCCCTGGGGGTGGCAAGGGCGTCCCGATCTGCCACCAGACCCAGCAGAAGCAGGCGCCTACCTGGCCAAGCAAATAAGGTCCGTTAAAGGCCGCGGAGAAGAAGAGATGGAGGTGTTCTCCGTGGGCGCCAATGGGCTTAGCTCTCTCATGGTATTGCCCTGAGGTTCCCAAATCCTTCAGGTGTTAACACCCGAGCCACTGAGCTCTGGGGCTGCCTCTTGTTCTGTAGTTTTTCATCTTTGGTTTCTATACAATTACCTCCCAACCCCGGTACATCCTCAGTCAATAAATGTGCAATTCATGAGAATTTCTGGGTTTCCAGGCACCTTTGTAGTTTCCAAGTTCATTCATTCTATTTCATTCATCAACAAATGTATTTATTGGGAGAAGGGTGGGTGGATAGGTGAAAGTCATAGAGGAATGGCTAGCAACCAATAAAGATGTGAACTCTCTGGTTTATGGCTTAAAATGGTGAGGTGAGGCCCAAACACAAAGATCCTGGGAAGAGATTTCCATTAACAGCTCCTGGTGGGTTGGGTAGCCACTGTGGGTCTTCTCGTTGAGCTCAGTGCTTTTTAAAGACAGGTCTGCCCTGGGAAGATGCTATCTCTCATAGTCCATGGCTACTCTTCAAGATCTGAAAGCAGGCTGGCTGCACCTAAGGAGGACTAGCTTATGCTACCCAGACTCACAGGAGAAAGAATAATTGTATCAGAGATTTGTGACCCTCTACAGGGTGTAAGACTGTTCAGGAGGCACCTGTAAGCAAAGAAGGATGTAGAGGAGCTGTTTCCTGCTCTCTTAAAGGAGCTTCACCCAATTTAGGAATATACAGCATAAGTGTATACAGTAAAGGCCAGTACCAGAGAGGTCATGGGGAAATACAGGAAGCATACCAATTAACAAGGAAGAAACTACAGTTGCTCTTTAATTGCATAGCTTTCAAAAGAGATGTAGAACATTAGCCTGGTCAGGAACTCTCCAGGCCCTGTGTCATATACTAATTCTACTACTTTTAGGTAAATGTTAACTTATTGATTTACTCAGAGCAAAACATTTGCTACATAAAAAACCAAAGTACTCTCCCTACACAGTCATTGCTGGAGACAAAAAGACAAATTATCCCTCCTTGACTCTTCCAATTACAGAATCAAAACAGGTAGCAGCTTTCAAGACCCACTAGGCCAACCACTGCATTAAAGTAGGATTTTTAGTTCTTTGTCAAATGGAGTAGATTCATTTCTCCTTATTGCTCCTGCTAAGTATTACTAAAGTATCTGGGCATAATATATATTTTACATTTTTTTTAAAAAAGTCAAAAAAGTGGAGAGAAGAAGGCAGAGTAGCTACAGTCCTCAGAACTTAAGGACTGACACTGTGGTAAGTTCCTTGGGTTTTCTTTTTGCCTCCTATTTATCTCAGATTGGGCACTGGAAAGTCTGCAACTGAGAAATGCCAACAGGTGCAGGCAAAAAAATAGCTCCCCCCAAACCTGCTTTCTTTATCCAAAGGACGAAGAAAAAGATAAAGAGATGACCTAGCAAGGCAGAAATATTTTTTGACAATCCACCCTACTTTAGCGAACCATCCTGGAATAAGAAAATTGGCAAATTGGACTTCTACCTGGACCTAGTGGTGAGGAGATAACACCCCCTACACACACACTTATTTCACTGGTGCAGTATTAGCAGAGACCTGCTATAATAGCAGATTTGAATAAGATCCAGAGTCTCATAACACATGCTCCAAGTGTCTAGCACACAATAAAAAATTACTCATCATACCAAGAACCAGGAAAATCTCAACTTGAATGAAAAAAGACACAATACTAACACTGAAATGATACAGATTTAGGGATTTTCTGACAGAGAATTTAAAGACACTATAAAAATGCTTCAACAAGAAATTACAAATGCACTTGAAAAAATAGAAAGTCTTGGCAAAGAAATAGAAGATATAAAGAAGAATTCAGTGGAAATTTTTGAACTAATAATTTAATAAACAGTTATAGAATTAAATTTTAGAATTGAAAAATATAAAATTCACTGGATAGGTTCAATAGCAGAATGGAAATGACGGAATAAAGAATCAGTGAACTCAAAAATAGGTCAATAGAAATTATCCAATCTCAGTGACAGAGAAAATAGGCTGAAAAATGAAAAAAAAAAAAAGAGAAAGAGAGCTTCAAGATCCTGTAGGACTACCAAAGAGCTATCATTCATGTGATCAGAGTCCCAAAAGAAGAAGAGAGTGTGGGACTAAAAATTAGAAGAAATAATAGATCAAAATTACCTAAATTTGGTGAAAGGCATAAATCTACAGATTTAAGAAGATAAGTCAACCTCAAACAAGATAAACCCAAAGAAAACCACACCAATTCATCACTTCACAAAAATGAATTTAAAATGAATTAAAGACTAAAATTTAAGACCCGAAACTGTAAAACTCCTAAGAAAACTCCTCCTAGGGATAAAGTTCTTTGACATTGGTCTCAGCAGCAATTTTCTGGATGTGACAACAAAGCACAAGCAACAAGAACAAAAATAAATAAATGGGACCACATCAAACTAAAGAGCTTCTCACAGCAAAAGAAACAATTAACAAAATGAAAAGGTAGCCTACAGTATGGGAAAAATAATTGCAAATCATATAACTGATAAGGGGTATATCTAAAATTTATTTTTTTTCTCTTTCTCTTTCTTTTTTTATGTTGTTAGCCACCTATATCTAAAATTTATAAAAAGGACTTACAACTCAACAGCAAAAACATAACAACTTAATTTAAACATTGACAGAGGAGCTAGAATATACAGTTGTCCAGACACACAGATGGCTAACAGGTACATGAAAAGGTACTAATCATCACTAATCATTAGGGAAAAGGAAATCAAGCCACAATGAGATATCACCTCACGCCAGTCAGGATAGCTATAATCAAGAAGATAAGAGATAACAATATTGGCAAAAATGTAGAGGAAGAAAAAAAACCCTAGTGCACTCTTGGTGGGAACACAAATTGGTACAGCCACTATGGAAAACAGTATGGCCTTTCCTCAAAAAATTAAAAATAGGACTACCATATGGATCCAGCAATCTCACCTTTGGGTATGTATCCAAAGGAATTGAAATCAGGATCTTGCAGAGATGTCTGCACATTCATGTTCATTGCAGCATTACTCCCAATTCCTAAGTGTCCATCAATAGATGAATGGATAAAGAAGACCATATGAATATTATTCAGCCATGAGAAAGAAGGAATTCCTTCCATTTGTGACAACTTGGATGGACCTTGAGGGCATTATGATAAGTGAAATAAGTCAGACAGAGAAAAACAAATGCTGTATAATGTTACTTGTATCTGGAATCTAAAAAAGACAAACTCAGAAACAGAGAGTAGCTAATGGTTACCAGGAGTTGGGGGGTGGAAAAATGAGGAGATACTAGTCAAAGGGCACAACTTCCAGTTATAAGATTAATAAGTTTGGCAATATAATGTAAAACAGGTGATTATAGCTAATAATACTGTATCATATACTTGAATGTTGCTAAGAGAATAGATGTTAAATCTTTTCATTACAAAAAAAGAATAGGTAACTACAAGATGGAAGTGGTAGCTAATATTATGGTGGCAATCATTTTGCAACTTTTAAATGTATCAAATCAACATGTTGTACACCTTAAACTTACACAATATTATGTGTCAATTATATCTCAATAAAGCTGGAAAAAACATGCAAAAAAATGTTTTTAAGAGTTGTACATATAAAAGCAAAGAGAGAGAGAGAGAGAGAGAAAGAAAGGAAGGAAGGAAGGAAGGAAGAAGAAAGAGAGAAAGAAAATAGAAAACTACACCAGAAAACATCATAATCAAACTTCCAAAAAGAAAAAGAAAAAAATGACGAAGAAAAAATCTTGAAAGCAGGTAGAGAATGACACATTACCTATAGGGAAACTATGGTTTGAATGGCAATAGATTATTCATCAGAAACCATGAAGGCCAAAACAAAAGTAAAAGAAACCATGAAGGCCAGAAAGAAGTGGCACATTTTTCAAGTGCTAAAAGAAAAAAACTTCCAACACAGAATTCTAATTTTTTTTAAGATTTTATTTATTTATTCATGAGAGACAGTGAGAGAGAGAGAGGCAGAGGCAGAGGGAGAAGCAGGCTCCCCAAGAAGCAGGGACCCTGATGTGGGTCTTGATCCCAGGACCCCGAGATCATGACCTGAGCCGAAGGCAGATGCTTAACCATCTGAGCCACCCAGGCGCGCACCCCACCCCAGAATTCTATATAGTGAAAATATTCTTCAGGAATGAAGGTGAAATGTAGTCTCAGGTGAAAGAAAAAACAATTGTTTCCAGCAAACCTACTCTTAAAGAATGGCTAATAGAATTTCATTAAACAAAAAGGAAATAATCAAAGAAGGCAACTTGGAATATCAGGAATAAAGAACAATTCAAAGTGTAAAATTACAAGTAAATGTAGGACAGTATCTTTCTTCTCTCAAGTTGGTTTAAATTATATTGACAGTTGAACCAACAACCAAAACACTGATGTAGTTCTCAATGTATGTAGAGGAAATATTTAAGACAATTGTATTATAACTGGGGAGAGTGAAGGACCAAATGGGGTTAAGGTTTACATATCAATCAAAGAGGTAAAATGTCAATGCCAATAGACCGTGATGAGTTATGTCATATACATAATGTAATATCCACAGCAGCCACTAAAATTAAAAATATATATATACAAAGAGATATAGTCAAAAATATTTGCAAATTGTAGTATAGCATGCATATTCAGACGGTCCCCAACTTATGATGGTTTGACTTAAAATTTTTTTATTTTATATGGAAAGAGTCCAGATGCCCATCCACAGATGAATAGATAAAGAAATATGGTATATACAAAGGGATGTATATATATATATATATATATATATATATATACACACACACACACACACACACACACAATGAGATGTTACTCAGCCATCAAAAACCATGAAATCTTGCCATTTGCAATGATGTGGATGGAACTAGAGGGTATTATGCCAAGTAAAAAAAGTCAGAAAGACAAATACCATACGATTTCACTCATATGTTGAATTTTTGAAACAAAAGATATGAATATAGGAGAAGGGAAGGAAAAATAACATAAGATGGAAGCAGAGGGGGAGACAAACCATGAAAAACTATTAACTCTTGAAACAAACTGAAGGTTGCTGGAGGGGAGTTGGGTGGACGGGATGGGGCAACTGGTGATGTGCATTAAGGAGGGCACGTAATGGAATGAGAACTGGTTGTTACATGCAACTGATGAATCTCTAAATTCTACCTCTGAAACTAATAATGCACTAAATATTAATTAAATTGAATTTAAATAAAAAAACTAAAAATTACAATGAGATATTGTACACAAGTTGCACTTTTTAGTTTGAATTGTAAAGAACATATGCTTTCATGGTAATAGAGAATTGCCATAAAAACTTTTGTAAAATGAAATAAGTCAAATATTTAGCAAGATGCAGAACATTACTTGCCCTTCTCCAAAGTTATGGGATACATTTTCCTTTCATTTTGGGAAACATTGTTTAGATACTCTAAGAAATGCCAAATGGCCTGGTTCTTCCAAGTTGAATAAACATAACACTAATGTCCTTTGTTTCCAAAAACATGTTTTTTAAAAGATTTTATTTAGAGAGAGTATGAGAGAGAGAGAGAGAGAGCGAGCACAAGTGGGAGGAGGGGCAGAGGGAGAGGGAGAAGCAGACTCCCCACTGACCTGGGAGTCCAATGTGGTCTTGATCCCAGGACCCCCAGATCATGAACTGAGCCGAAGGCAGACCCTTAACTTACTGAGCCACCCAGGTGCCCCCAAAAACATGTTTAAAAAAAAAAGAAAACACAGTTTTCCATGGAAAATATTCTAAGAAAAATGTAAATATTCAAAACAAAATTATGAAGAGCAGAATATTTGAATGGTTATATAACTATGAAAAATTTCAAATCTTCTCAACGAACAAAACATCCAGCTGCAAGTTCTACAGGTGTTCCAGATAACAGATTTTCCCACCTGTATAAAAACTCTTACAAAGTAAAAAGCAAAAAGCTTATATGCCAATGCATTTTGAAAAGCCAGGTTTTCCTTGACACCAAGACCAGAGATGACCAGTAAAATAAGGGAAAATTTGCAAACCAAACTCTCCTATGCATGTGGATGAAAAATTCTAAACACAATTATTAGTAACCTAAATCCAGAAATGCATAAAAACAGTATGCAATAACTCAACTTTTACTCCAGGAATGCAAAATTGACTCAATATGAATAAATTTATTAATATAATTTACTCCATTAATAAAGAGGAAAGAAAATCCATGGAATTCATCTCAGTTTTCAACAAATATATAAGAACTCTTAAAAACCTAATAAAAAAAGGGAATTTTAAAATATAAAATTAGTATGTATGAAAAATCCAGAGCAACCATTATACTCAATGATCTAGTGTTAAATGTATTCTTTTAAAAATAAGAAATGAGCCAGAGATGCCCACTATTACTGTATATTCAACCAGTGCAGTAAGACAAGAAAAAGAAATTGAAATCATAATGATTGGAAAGGAATAAACAAAAATGCCACAAATCACAGAAAATATAAGTGTCCACACAAAAAAACCCAAAAGAGTCTTATGAACTTTTAGAATTTGTAAGAGATATTAGAAAACATGATAGACTTAAAGGTGGAAACTGTGAATGGGTGCCAGGTTGCACACTCACCATCCCCTCCCAGTCTGAGGAGTCTGAATGTTTGAAAGAGAAAGGGGCTCCTTTGTGTTTTCATGACTGAGTCATATTCAATTTCAGCAAACCTATACTTTTATGAATTCAAACAATGAGGAATACCATAAAGCTAGAAAAGATGTCAGAAACAAAGAAATATTTGCAATACACAAAACTGGCAAAGGATTATTATCCATGATATATTGAGAACTCTTATGATTAAACTAGAAAAAGACAGTCAACCTAGTAGAAAAATGAGCAAAATATTGAATAGACATTTTATAACAGAGAAAACATAATTGTCCAATAAATACATGAAATATGCTTAGTCTCATTAGTAATCATGGTGATAAGTGAGTTAACCATATAATTTGATAAGTCTAAAAAAGAACAGCAGAATGCAACTAAAGTTCAAGTTAAAGTCATAATAACATATCTACAAACTAGTAAAAATCAAATTTCTGGCAACACCAGCTACTGGTAAGGATGTGGAAGAAGAGGAGCTCTATATACTCTTCATGGAGATGCAAATTTTAACAACCACTTTGAAAACTAAATGGCATTGATTTAACTTAGTAAAGTTGAAGACATGCATAGCCTAGAATCTGACAATTCCATAGAAATCCTTGCACATGTACACAAAGAAATACGTTCAAAAATGTTCATGGTTTGGGGCACCTGGGTGGTTCCGTCGTTTAGTGTCTGACTTCGGCTCAGGTCATGATCCCAGAGTCCTGGGATCAAGCCCCACATTGGGCTCCCTGCTCGACAGGAAGCCTGCTTCTCCCTCTCCCACTCCCCCTTCTTGTGTTCCTGCTCTTGCTATCTCTCTCTTTGTCAAATAAATAAATAAATACAATCCTTAAAAAAAATGTTCATGGTCTGATAAGTCCTTTATAGATTTTGGATACTAGCCCTTTATCTGATATGTCATTTGCAAATATCTTCTCCCATTCTGTCGGTTGTCTTTTGGTTTTGTTGACTGCTTCCTTTGCTGTGCAAAAGCTTTTTATCCTGATGAAGTCCTAATAGTTCACTTTGCTTTTGTTTCCCTTGCCTTTGAAGACATGTCTAGCAAGAAGTTGCTCTGGCCAAGGACAAAGAGGTTGCTGCCTGTGTTCTCCTCTAGGATTTTGATGGATTCCTGGCTCACATTTAGGTCTTTCGTCCATTGTGACTCTATTTTTGTGTATGGTGTAAGAAAGTGGCCCAGTTTCATTCTTCTGCATGTGGCTGTCCAATTTTCCCAACACCATTTTTGAAGAGACTGTCTTTTTCTATTGGATATTCTTTCCTGCTTTGTCAAAATTAGTTGACCACAGAGTTGAGGGTCCATTTCTGGGTTCTCTGTTCTGTTCCATTGATCTATGTGTCTGTTTTTGTGCCAGTACCATACTGTCTTGATGATTGCAGCTTTGTAATATAGCCTAAAGTTTGGCATTGTGATGCCACCAGCTTTGGTTTTCTTTCTGAGCATTCCTTTGGCTATTTGGGGTCTTTTCTGATTCCATACAAATTATAGGATAATTTATTCCAGCTCTGTGAAAAATGTCAATGATATTTTCATAGGGATTGCATTGAGTGTAAAGATTGCTCTGGGTAGCATAGGCATTTTAACAATACTTGTTCTTCCAATCCATGAGCATGGAATGTTTCTCCATTTCTTTCTGTCTTCCACAATTTCTTTCATAAATGTTCTACAGTTTTCAGAATACAGATCCTTTACCTCTTTTGTTAGGTTTATTCCTAGGTATCTTATGGGTTTTGGTACAATTGTGATTGAGATCGATTCCTTGATTTCTCTTTCTTCTGCTTCATTGTTAGTGTATAGAAATGCAACTGACTTCCATACATTGATTTTATATCCTGCCACTTTGCTGAATACCTGTATGAGTTCAAGCAACTTTTGGGTGGAGTCTTTTGTGTTTTCCAATAAAGTATCCTGTCACTTGCAAAGAGTCAGAGTTTGACTTCCTCTGCCGATTTGGATGCCTTTTATTTCTTCCTGTTGTCTGACTGCTGAGGCTAGGACTTCCTAGAACAACAGTGGTGAGAGTGGACATCCCTGGCGTGTTCCTGACCTTAGGGGAAAAGCACTCAGTTTTTCCCATTGAGAATGATATTAGCTGTGGGTTTTTTGTAGATGGCTTTTATGATATTGAGGTATGTTCCCTCTATCCCTACAATGCAGAGAGTTTTAATCAAGAAAGGATGCTGTATTTTGTCAAATGCTTTTTCTGCACCTTTTGAGAGGATCATGAGGTTCTTGTCCTTTCTTTTATTACTGTGATCTATCACATTGACTGATTTGCAAATGTTGAACCACCCTTGAAGCCAAGGGATAAATCCCATTTGGTCATGATGAATAATCCTTTTAATGTACTGTTGGATCCTATTGGCTAATATCTTGGTGAGAATTTCTGTATCCATGTTCATCAGAGATATTGGTCTGTAATTCTTTTTGGTGGGGTCTTTAGTTTTGGGATCAAGGTAATGCTGGCCTCATAGAATGAGTTTGGAAGTTTTCCTTCCTTTTCTAGTTTTTGGAACAGCTTCAGAAGAATAGGTATTAGTTCTTTAAATGTTTGGTAGAATTTCACTGGGAGGCCATCTGGCCCTGGATTCCTGTTTGTCGGAAGATTTTTGATTACTGTTTCACTTTCCTTGCTGGTTATGGGTCTGTTCAGGTTTTCTATTTCTTGCCATTTCATTCTTGGTAATTTATGTGTTTCTAGGAATGCATCCATTTCTTCCAGATGCCTAATTTGTTGGCATATATTTGCCCATAATATTCTCTTATGATTGTTTGTATTTCATTGGTGTTGGTTATGATTTCTCCTCTTTCATTCATGATTTTATTAATTTGGGTCCTTTCTCTTTTCTTTTTGATAACTCTGGCTGGAGGTTTATCAATCTTATTAATTCTTTCAAAGAACCAGCATAGAATTCATGGCTTTTTTCCTATGATTCTTTAGTCTTTCAAAGTTAATTTTTTTAATGTTCTTTTTCTTTTTTCTTTTTCTTTTCGGATTTTTCTTTTTCCCTTTTTCAACCAATCCCTTTTTTAAAAAACAATTTTATTTTTCATTTTTAGAGTCATATTCTATCCCTTCATAGTAGTTACCCTTATTTTTGATATATATATATATATATATATATATAATATATATATATATATATATATATATATATAGTTCTCTCTTTAAAATTTGGGGATACAGTTTCTTCTAACAGACCAAAATATACCCTAAATCTCTAGTGTATGGCTTTATTCTAGTCTCCTGCCTGATCACATTCTCTCCCCCCTTTTTTTAAATCCTCTTCTTTCTTTTATCAAAAACTTATCAATTCCTTTTAGGATACCTTTTATAATTTTCATCTTTGCAGTCATATTCCATCCCTTCATCATATTTACCCTTATTTTTGTACTTATATATACATTTTTGTACTTATAGAAAAACTATATAAGTTTTTCTTTCTTTAAAATTTTGGGAGGCACGTTCTTCTAACAGAACAAAATACGCCCAAAATCTAGTGTGTGGCACTGATCTATGAACCAGCCTGATCATAAATGACCATATTCTGTTTTTGTTTGTTTGTTTTTATCTTTTTCTTTTTCTTTTTTTTTTCTTTTTTCTTTCCTTCCCTTTCTTTTCTCCTGGTTTCAGGTCTCTTCTGATTTGTTTAGTGTGTATTTTTCTGGGATCGTTTTTACCCTGTTAGCATTTTGTTCTCTCATTAATCTATTCTCCACTGGACGAAATGAGAAGACAGAAAAAATCACCTCAACAAAAAGAACAAGAGGCAGTACCGACTGTCAGGGACCTAATCAATAAAGACATTAGTAAGATGTCAGAACTAGAGTTCAGAATGATGATTTTTAAGATACTAGCAGGGCTTGAAGAAAGCATGGAAGTTATTAGAGAAACCCTTTCTGGAGAAATAAAAGAACTAAAATCTAGCCAAGTCGAAATCAAAAAGGTTATTAATCAGGTGCAATAAAAAACGGAAGCTCTAACTGCTAGGATAAGTGAGGCAGAAGAGAGACTTAGTGATACAAAAGACCAGATGATGGAAAATAAAGAAGCTGAGAAAAAGAGAGATCAACAACTACTGGATCACGAAGGCAGAATTCAGGAGATAAGTGACACCATAAGACAAAACAATATTAGAATAATTGGGATCCCAGAAGAAAAAGAGAGAGAGGGGTAGAAGGTCTATTGGAGAAAATTATAGCAGAAAATTTCCCTAAATTGGGGAAAGAAACAGGCATCAAAATCCAGGAGGCACAGAGAATCCCCCTCAAAATCAATAAAAATAGGTCAACACCCTGACATCTAATAGTTAAACTTACGAGTCTCAGAGACAAAGAGAAAATCCTAAAAGCAGCTCAGGAGAAGAGATCTGTAAACTACAATGGTAGAAACATTAGATTGACAACAGACCTATCCATAGAGATCTGGCAGGCCGGAAAAGACTGGCATGATATATTCAGAGCATTAAATGAGAAAAATATGCAGCCAAGAATACTATATCCAGATAGGCGGTCATTGAAAATAGAAGGAGAGAGAAAAGGCTTCCAGGACAAACAAAAACTAAAGGAATTTGCAAACACGAAACCAGTCCTACAAGAAATATTGAAAGGGATCCTCTAAGCAAAGAGAGAGCCTAAAAGTAACATAAACCAGAAAGGAATACAGACACTATAAAGTAACAGTCACCTTACAGGCAATACAATGGCACTAAATTCATATCTTTCAATAGTTACCCTGAATGTAAATGGGCTAAATGCCTCAATCAAAAGACACAGGGTATCAGATTGGATACAAAAACAAGACCCATTGATATGCTGTCTGCAAGATACCCATTTTAGACCCAAAGACACCCCCAGATTGAAAGTGAGGGGGTGGAAAACATTTACCATGCTAATGGACACCAAAAGAAAGCTAGGGTGGCAATTCTTATATCAGACAAATCAGATTTTAAACCAAAGACTATAATAAGAGAGAGGAAGGACACTATATCCTACTTAAAGGGTCTATCCAACAAGAAGTTCTAACTATTGTAAATATCTATGCCCCTAACATGGGAGCGGCCACTTATATAAGCCAAAGAAACACATCGACAACAATATAATAATAGTGGGGGACTTTAACACCCCCTCACTGAAATGGACAGATCATCTAAGCAAAAGATCAATAAGGAAATAAAGACTTTAAATGACACACTGGACCAAATGGACTTCACAGATATATTCAGAACATTCCATCCCAAAGCAACAGAATGTACGTTCTTCTCTAGTGCCCATGGAACATTCTCCAGAATAGATCACATCTTGGGTCACAAATCGGGTCTCAACCAGTACCAAAAGATTGGGATCATTCCCTGCATATTTTCAGACCACAATGCTTTGAAACTAGAACTCAATCACAAGAGGAAAGTTGGAAAGAACTCAAATACATGGAGGTTAAAGAGCATCCTACTAAAGAATGAATGGGTCAACCAGGAAATTAAAGAAGAATTAAAAAAATTCATGGAAACAAATGAAAATGAAAACATAACTATTCAAAATCTCTGGGATGCAGCAAAGGCAGTCCTAAGAGGAAAGTACATAGCAATACAAGTCTTTCTCTAGAACAAGAAAGGTCTCAAATACACAACCTAACCCTACACCTAAAGGAGGTGGAGAAAGAACAGCAAATAAAGCCTAAACCCAGCAGGAGAAGAAAAAATAATAAATATCAGGGCAGAAATCAATGAAATAGAAACCAAAAGAACAGTAGAAGAGATCAACAAAACTAGGGCTGGTTCTTTGAAAGAATTAACAAGATTGATAAACCCCTGGCCGGACTTATCAAGAAGAAAAAAGAAAGGACCCAAATCAACAAAATCATGAATGAAAGAGAGATCACAACCCACATCAAAGAAATACAAACTTATAAGAACATATTATGAGCAACTATATGGCAGCAAATTAGATAATCTGGAAGAAAGGGATGCTTTCCTAGAGATGTATCAACTACCAAAACTGAACCAGCAAGAAATAGAAAAACTGAACAGACCTATAAACACTAAGGAAATTGAAGCAGTCATCAAAAATTTCCTAACAAACAAAAGCCCAGGGCCAGATGGCTTCCCAGGGGAATTCTACCAAACATTTAAAGAATTAATACCTATTCTTCTGAAACTGTTCCAAAGAATAGAAATGGAAGGAAAACTTCCAAACTCGTTTTACGGGACCACCATTACCTTGATCCCAAAACCAGACAAAGACCCCATCAAAAAGGAGAATTACAGACCAATATCCTTGATGAACATGGATGCAAAAATTCTCACCAAAATACTAGCCAATAGGATCCAACAGTACATTAAAAGGATTATTCACCACGACCAAGTGGGATTTATCCCTGGGCTGCAATTTTGGTTAAAATCCACAAATCAATCAGTGTGATACAATACATTGACAAAAGAAAGAACAAGAACCATATGATCCTGTCAGTAGATGCAGAAAAAGCATTTGACAAAGTACAGCATCCTTTCTTGATCAAAACTCTTCAGAGTATAGGAATAGAGAGTACATACCTCAATATCATAAAAGCAATCTATGAAAAACCCAGAGCAAATATCATTCTCAATGGGGAAAAACTGAGAGCTTTCCCCCTAAGGTCAGGAGCATGGCAGGGATGTCCACTATCACCACTGCTATTCAACATAGTATTAGAAGTCCTAGCCACAGCAATCAGACAACAAAAAGAAATGAAAGGCATCCAAATTGGCAAAAAAGAAGTCAAACTCTCACTCTTTGCAGATGATATGATACTTTATGTAGAAAACCCAAAAGACTCCACCCCCAAAACTGCTAGAACTCATACAGGAATTCAGTAAAGCGGCAGGATATAAAATCAATGCACAGAAATCAGTGGCATTCTTATACACCAACAAGACAGAAGAGAGAGAAATTAAGGAGTTGATCCCATTTACAATTGCACCCAAAACCATACGATACCTAGGAATAAATCTAACCAAAGAGGCAAAGAATCTGTACTCAGAAAACTCTAAAATACTCATGAAAGCAATTGAGGAAGACACAAAGAAATGGAAAAATGTTCCATGCTCATGGATTGGAAGAACAAACATTGTGAAGATGTCAATGCTACCTAAAGCAATCTACATGTTCATTGCAATCCCTATCAAAATACCATCCACTTTTTTCAAAGAAATGGAACAAATAATCCTAAAATTTTATGGAACCTGAAAAGACCTCGAATAGCCAGAGGAATGTTGAAAAAGAGAAGCAAGGCTGGTGGCATCACAATTCAGGACTTCAAGCTCTATTACAAAGCCATAAACATCAAGACAGTATGGTACTGCACAAAAACAGACACATAGATCAATGGAACAGAATAGAGAGCCCAGAAATGGACCCTCAACTCTATAGTCAACTCATCTTTGACAAAGCAGGAAAGAATGTCCAATAGAAAAAGACAGTCTTCAACAAATGGTGTTGGAAAAATTGGACAGCCACATGCAGAAGAATGAAACTGGACCATTTCCTTACACCACACACAAAAATAGACTCCAAATGGTTGAAAGACCTACATGTGAGACAAGAATCCATCAACATTGTAAAGGAGAACACAGGCAGCAACCTCTTCGACCTCAGCCGCAGCAACTTCTTCCTAGAAACATTGCCAAAGGCAAGGGAAGAAAGGGTAAAAATGAACTATTGGGACTTCAAGATAAAAAGCTTTTGCACAACAAAAGAAACAGTTGACAGAACCGAAGGACAACCTACAGAATGGGAGAAGATATTTGCAAATGACATATCAGATAAAAGGCTAGTATCTAAAATCTATAAAGAACTTCTTAAACTCAACACCCAAAGAACAAATGATCCAATCAAGAAATAGGCAGAAGACATGAACAGACATTTTTCCAAAGAAGACATCCAAATGGCTAACAGACATGAAAAAGTGCTCAACATCGCTCAGCATCAGGGAAAGCCAAATCAAAACCTCAATGAGATACCACCTCACACCAGTCAGAATGGCGAAAATTAACAAGTCAGGAAATGACAGATGTTGGCGGGGATGGGGAGAAGGGAATCATCTTACACTGTTGGTGAAATGCAAGCTGGTGCAGCCACTCTGGAAAACAGTATGGAGGTTCCTCAAAAAGTTGAAAAGAGCTACCATACGACCCAGCAATTGCACTACTGGGTATTTACCCCAAAGATACAAATGTAGGGATCCGAAGGGGTACATGCACCCCAATGTTTATAGCAGCAATGCCTACAATAGCCAAACTATGGTAAGAGCCGAGATGTCCATTGACAGATGAGTGGATAATGAAGAAGTGGTATATATATACACACACACACACACACACACATACATATACAATGGAATATTATGCAGCCATCAAAAGGAATGAAATCTTGCCATTCACAACAACGTGGATGGAACTGGAGGGTATTATGCTGAGCAAAATAAGTCAATCAGAGAAAGACATGTATCATATGACTTCACTGATATGAGGAATTCTTAAGTTCAGGAAACAAACTGAGAGTTGCTGGAGTGGTGGGGGGTAGAGGGGATGGGGTGGCTGGGTGATAGACATTGGGGAGGGTATGTGCTATGGTGAGCACTGTGAATTGTTTAAGACTGTTGAATCACAGACTTGTACCTCTGAAACAAATAATACATTATATATTTAAAAAAAAAAGAAGTAGAAAATAGCAGGAAGGGAAAAATGAAGGGGGGGAAATCGGAGGGGGAGACGAACCATGAGAGACTATGGACTCTGAGAAACAAGCTGAGGGTTCTAAAGGGGAGGGGGTGGGGGGATGGGTTAGCCTGGTGATGGGTATTAAAGAGGGCACGTACTGAATGGAGCACTGGGTATTATACGCAAACAATGAATCATGGAACACTACATCAAAAACTAATGATGTATTGTATGGTGATTAACATAACATAATAAAAAATAAAATAAAATAAACTAGATCCCAAAATAGGAAAGAAAGAAAAACTTATATATATATACATAAAAATGCAATAAAATACAATAAATTTCAGAAACCAAAAAAAATATATAACTATATAATGTATATATAAAAATACAAATTAAAAAAGGATAAAAAAGAATAAAAATAGAAGAAATTAGCTGAAAAAAATAAAATTAAAAGACTAAAGTATTAAAAAAAAAAGGATGAAAATGCTATATAATGTTTCCCACAAGAGCTGAAGTTTTGCAGTTCTCTATGATCGGTAAACTTGGTGTTAGCGAGTTGTTCCTGCTGGTCTTCTGGGGGAGGGGCCTGCTGCACTGATTCTCAGGTGTCTCGCCCTGGTGGAATTGCACCTCCCTTGCCAGGGGACCGGGCTCAGTGTAAGTGGCTCCAGAGTACACTATATGGTGCTGTTTTGCTCCCTGAAATCTTTCAGCACCAATGCGGGGGAGGGGGATGAAAATGGCAGTTCCCCTATCTCTAGTTCTGGAGCTGAAAGTTCACACACAACCCCCAATCTTCAGTGAGCTCTCGCAGAAAAGCAGTCACTCTTGTCTCCCTGGTTTCTGACTGAACTCTGTGTTCACCCAGCCCATGATCAAGCGTTTTTATCTCAGGCATGTGACACAGTTTTGAGTCTCCAAACTTTATGGACTCCTGTGGCATGGACTCACACCATTCCTCTTGGGGGAAAGCAGGGGGATATCGCCTTGCTTCTGCCTTTTGCTAGGCTCCTGACCAGAGAGTGGTTGCGTGGCTGTGCAGTGGTTCAAGTTTTATGGCAACATCGAGCAGAAAGCCGGCGCCTAGCTTCTCTGCTTTCATCCAGCTTCCCTGCTCCGATGCCTGGAAACTCTGCCACACTCAGGTACCCCCATTCTTCTTGTGACCCTGGGGATCCTGAGGCCATGCTGTCCCACCTGAGATTGTGCCGTTTTGTCACTGAGCTCCTTTAAGCCAGGGATGTACCCCACTGAGCAGACTTCTAAATGTTCTGATTTTGTGCTCCACTGTTTATAATACTTTGCAGTAGCCTCCTTAAGCAAGCTCTCTGCCCTCTGCAGTTTATCTTCTGATAGATCATCCGGGATTCACATCTCCACACCTCCTACCTTCCAAAAAGTGGTTGCTTTTCTATTTGTAGAATTGCAGCAATTTTTTCCCCAGATCTCCCATTGAATTTGCAGATGTTCAGATTGATTTGAGAATTATCTAGCTGAATTCCAGGACCTGATGAAATTAGGGCCCCCTACTCCTCTGCCATCTTAACTCCTCCCTCTCATTGTAATTTTAATTTATATTTTTCTGATGAAAAACAAAGTTAAGCATATTTTTATATATTTATTAGATATCTAGATATCCTCTTTTGTGATTTGTTCTTCACTTTTGCTCATTCCATTGTTGAGTTGTCTTTATTGATTTGTTAGAATTTTTCAACTTAGTTTAACATAAATAAGCAATGTCATTTTTTATTCCATGTCTGACAAATTTAATATCTGATGTCTATGGAACGAATTCTTCTGTGTCTGGTTTCTGCTGATTCTTAGTCATTTTATCTTTTATCTTTCTGTGTCTTGTGTTTTTTACTTTTTCATGCTGAATTTACTAGGAGCTTCACCATGATGGAATGTTTTTAGACCTAGACTGAAGTCAGCTCCTCTAGAAAGAATGTATACTTAGTATTTCCAGTCCCCTGGGCATACTACTAACATGTAATCACTTCCAATTTTTCATCACTTTGATTGCATGCATTCAGATCACAAACTCAAATGCATTCTAGCTAGTACTTACAAATTCTGAAATGATTTTTTTCTTTATACCTGCTACTAATTTTCAATAAACAATTTTATCCTTTTCTGCAGGATGGGGCATTTATCATTCACATTTACCCTGACAGAGTAGCCCTTTGGAATCTGTGACAATTAGTCTGATGTATTTACTTGGCCAGGCTATAGTACCCACTTATTTAATCATACACTTATCTCTGGTGCTGTAAAGGCATTTGTAGTATTGCCATCATCTGCAATCAGTTGACTTTAGGTACAGGAGATGACCCTTAGTAATGTGGGTAGGCCTTTTTGCAGAGGAAAATTTTTTTTCTCACCCTTCAGGATTCTTGCAGCTGGTCTACGACTTAAATTGACATTAGATAACTACCAGGAGAGAAACAACAACAACACATTTAATTACATGCATATGGAGACCAACTATAAAAATTGAGATACAAAGATGCCAATAGGTATTCAAGTTGAATAAAGCACAGAGTTAGAATAGGAACTTCATGTTCTCATGTTCAAAAAAGAAGTTTTGGTGATAAATATAAATCCAAGAGGTAAAGTGATGGATTGAAAAAGGGGATCCCAAAAGAGCTCAGTAGGGGATCAAAGGAAGGGGTAGAAAGTTGGACCTTAATGGAAGAGTGGACTCATCACTCCAGAGGCTGATGCAAAGAGAACTTTGGGAATAAGGTTGCAAACTCATTTGCAAGGTTTCAGCAAGGATGAGAGTGAGATGGTGGGAGGGGAAGCCTGGGGAAAGAAGTAGAACATAAGGTTGTTTGTGAGGGCCCAGGGAACAGGAGCTGACCAAACAAGCAGGACAGCCCCAGGAACTGTCAAGATGGTGGGTGGGTCTCCTCTCTGACCTCAGTCTCAGGACAGGCCACCTTGTCACTCATCATCCTGATGTGCCAAGAACAGTTTGATGGCCACAAGTACAAGATGCCAACACCAACATATCCCTGCATCAAGTGCCCCAGCAGGTCTGCATGCATCTCTAGCCATTCTCCCCTGTGCCTGCACTTGCTGGGATTGCTGCTGGCCTGGAGGTGTTCCAACTCCACACCCACCACAACTTGCCCAGCCCCTGCCCTGGCCAGGAGCCAGACTACCTTCACCACCTCCTGGTCAAACTACATCAAGACTCTAGCTCCCTTCTGCCACTGATCCCTCACCTACCTTCCACCCCAATGACTACAGGAGTCAGCCCACACTGGGACCCCTATACCTGGAAAATGCCCAGGTCACCTGATTCAACCTCACTGCTGCAGAGAAGACACCAAGGATATTCGTTCACTCCACAAATATGTGTTAGCCTGCCATTATGTGCTGCTATACCTGACACCATCTCAGGAGCTAGGGAAACACTGGGGAGGTCCCTGCCCTCATACAGCTAACATCTATTGAGTAAGACAGATATAAAATGAAAAACAGCAGAATTAAAGATATGGTTCCAAATCATGCACTGTTGGAAAGGCACAAGTTTCTGAATGAATACGTGGCTGATGGATGATGGGGGGAGAGTTCTTCTCTGGAGACATGACATTTATTTTATTTTATTTTTATTAAATTATTTATTTAATTTCAATTTAGTTAATATATAGTGTATTATAAGTTTCAGGGGTAGAATTTAGTAATTCATCAGTTGCATATAACACTCAGTGCTCATTACATCAAGTGCCTTCCTTAATGCCCATCACCCAATTACCCCTTCCCCTACCCACCTCCCCTCCAGCAACCCTAGTTTGCTTCCTAGAGTTCAGTGTCTCTTATGGCTAACCTCACTCTCCATATTTCATCTTATTTTACTTTTCCTTCCTGTCCCCTATGTTCATCTGTTTTGTTTCTTAAATTCCACATACAAGTGAATGAAGACATGACATTTAGACCCGGAACTGAAGAATGTATAGAAATTGATCAGGCAAAGAAATGGAGGGGGGTTGGGACAACATTCCAGATAGAGAAGGTGCTGAGGTCCACAGTCCATGACCCTGTCTCAACTCATGTCTCTTCCTTGGTGCATCCCCTCTCCTCCCTTATTCCCACTTATCTCCAGATGAAAACCTCCCTGAGGGAAGGAGATATTGGTTGCCCTTAGTTTATTCAAGTGTTAAGAACATATGGTATTTTTTATACTTCAGCTTATTTGTGACATTGCAAATTCTTCCTCTCTTTTCCCTTTTAAATACCAGCCCAGAGAATTTCATTATTACCTAAACTTGGTAGAATAACAAACCAAAAGGGCTGAGCAAGTATCCTTAGATTCACTGAGCTAGAAGTCAAACCAAGAATCTCTGTGATTTCTTTTTTTTTTTAAGAATCTCTGTGATTTTAAGTAGCAGTATATGTTTATTTTATTTTTTTTAAAAGATTTTATTTATTCATTTGAGACGCAGAGAAACAGAGAGAGAGAGAGCATGAGCAGGGGGAGAGGGAGAAGCAGGCTCCCCACTGAGCCAGGAGCCTGATGTGGGGCTCAATCCCAGGACCCTGGGATCATGACCCGAGCTGAAGGCAGACGCTCAACATGTGAGCCACCCAGGTGCCCCAGTAGCAGTATATGTTTAATTTCCTCACGCCAGAAGTCTACAGGTCACGAAGTTCTATCCACCTTCCACAAGCCACACATCACTCAGAAAAGTCTTATCTGTTATATCTGGCTTGCTATATACATAAACACTATTTCCTGTGTACCTGGATCAGTAACAGGTTAGTGTGCCCAAAGATATCTTGAATAGTTAAGGGGCCACATCCAGATCAGTGGCCACTAGACCAGAAGATGCACACCTCATGAACCTCATGACATGTATGTAAAAAGAACAAAAAGGGAGGGGGCACCTGGGTGGTAGAGTCAGTTAAATTGTCAGACTCTTGGTTTTGGATCAGGTCATGATCTCAGGTTCATGCTTGTGCTCAGCACAGAGTCTGCTTAAGATTCTCTCTCCCTCTACCCCTGCTCTCTCCCTTTCTCTCTCTCAAATAAATAAATAAATATTTCAAAAGAAAGAACAAGAAGGGAAAATAATTAAGAATTGAGTTAAATTTAGTAAAAAACACGAATAAAACTTCCATATTTGGGGTACATAAGAATATCAATAATAAATGAAATGATGACTGTGGGTTCTCCATAATGAAAATGGACTAATTGATAGGAATGAACAGTGACATCACACCGTACACATATACACACATCACACACACACCGCACACACAACACTACACATACCACACACACCACAAATACCACATACCACACACACATATGGACCACACATACATATATCACACACACACACCACACATACCACACACACATATGTATCATACATACGTATACCACACACACACCACCCATACCACACACACCACACACATATATACTACACACACACCACACACATATGACACACAAACACTACACATACCACGCACACATACACATATATACTATACACACATGTATACACCACACACATCAACACACAAACACACACACACCACACATATACAATACAACATATACACCACACACACATACACTGCACACACACTCCACACACACAAACGCATAAACACACATTTCAGCCACAATTTCTTTCTCCTTCTAGCCCTCACAGAATTATAGGGAGTGAATGGTTAATAGCACTTGCCACTGCATTTGTGGTTTCTGCATCAAACAGCAGAGATTTGTGGCTTGAGTGTAATTTGAGGTAGATTTCTGTACAAGACAATGGTGATGCAGGGAAAGGGGCCTCAATCTAGGTTCTTGACCACATCTCCTCAGTTATTTATCAAGGAAATGTGAGCACAGTGCCATCTTTGAAGCTTCTTGCAAAGGTCAAATGGGGCAATGTGTGTAGGCATGCCTGGAGGTTGTTGCCCAATGCCTGTGGATGTTTGGGAGGTGACTGAGGGATTTGAAAAAAATGCTGAAGATGAAGAAGGAGCTTTGGCTCATAGAGGATGATGAAATCAAAATCCAAAAGATTTCAGCAGATTTTAGCTATGAGGAAATACTGCTATAATATGACACTAAATCAAGACAAACTAGAGTCCCACACTTAGGTTGAAAAACAGGCCTGGTGAGGACATGATGGAGTAAGAGGTGGGGTATTAGCAGTTGTGATGGAAAGATCCACTGGGCAGTATGACCAAAAGGCAGTCTTGGAATGAATTGCTTATATTTTTTTTTATTGAAGTATAATTGGCATACAATGTTATATTAGTTTCATATATACAATATAGTGATTCTATACATTACTCAGTGCTCACCACAGTGAGTGTAGTCACTATCTGTCACCATATGTTATTACAGTATTACTGACTATATTCCCTATGCTGTACTTCTCGTCTTCATGACATTCAATTATAACTGGAAGTTTGTACCTCTTAATTCTTTTTATCTATTTTACCCATTGCCCCCTTGACCTCCCCTCTGGCAACCACCAGTTTGTTCTGTATATATAAGAGTCTGTTTTTTTTGTTTGTTTCTTTGTCATTGCTATCATTATTATTACAACATGAAATCAGAACTATACCATTTATAAATTAAAGAATATTGTTGGATTAGGGAAGTAATTACTCCTGTGAACTTTGTCTGATTCAAGGGACCCTGGGTTTTTTGTCGAGTCCTGGCCACCCATTGTAAAGGGAACGTGAACAACCTGGAGAACAGCTTAATGTGCAGACAAAGAAACAGAAACTCAATTCAGTGCTGGCATGCACTAGCTATGTGACCTTAAGAAGGTGATGTAATCTCTCCAAGCCTACCCTCAGTTTCCTCAGCTGTCAAAGGGCCCTACAGAGCTGTTTTGAAGATTAAATGAAATCACATACAGTGATTCCCTGCAGGAAGGAAAGACCACTGAATATTATTAGGCACTCAGCTATCTTAATTATTCATGTATGGGTGTCTACTCCGTGGGTCTGCTGTGATCTGGTTTGACCCCAGGTCAGTTTCCTCCTGATCCCTCCATCTTCACACCCTGGGCTCCTTCTCCCTCCCCAACCACCATATGATGAGCCAGTGGGAGGGACCCCATCCAGGACAGACCAGACAAATTACACTTGCCACCTGCTCCAAGACAAGTCAATAGACAATCAGAGCACCAGTTTCCCTTTGAAATCTGCATGTCTAAAATGTTTGCTGAGTAATGACTATGCACCAGGAGAAGATACAACATGACTGGGGTAAACACGGTCCCCACTCTCATGGCACTTATAATCTAGTGGGTCAGTCAGACAATATGTGCACACCTATGGGCACACACAGAGAGAGAAACATGTGAAAAAAAGCAATTACAAATGAACAGAATGCCAAAGAAGAACCAAATAAAAGAAACCTAATTTGGTGGCCCCAAGAGATGGACTCTTAAAAGAAGGAACATATAAGCCGAGCTAGAGAATGAGTTAAGAAATTCCCCATCTCCCCTTCCATGCAGACAGCTGCATTATTCTTGGGTACCAAAAGGCTCCTGGCCACCCAGAGAGGGAACCCCTGGCTCCCTACCATGGGGAGTCACATTTTACTCCAGCCTCTGCAGAAAGTCCCCCAAGTCCCTGCCACACCTCCCAGGATGCCACACCTTCCAGGACCTCCCACCCCTCCTACCACTCTTCCCAGCTAATAACACCTTCCTCTCTCCCAGTCAGCATTTCTAATTAAGTCCTTGTCCTCAGCCAGCCCTGCCAGGCAAAACCTGCTGGGCCAGAAACATACCTGTCCTACTTCCGCTTCTGTGTGGCATTAAATTCTGGAAAATGTGTACCTTACCCAGAGCCACCCCACCCTTGGCCTCCTGCTCTTCCTTCCACTCCCTGGCACCGTGGCAGCCCTGGAGCAGTGTGGGGGCACATTGGTGGGGATCGACAGTGCTAAGGCACAGGCCCCTTTCCTGCTGTTTCTTCCATGCTGCCATATTCTAGATGCTGGGGAGTGCAAAAGAAGAAGGGCAAAATCAGGGCAGACACAGAAGCAGAAGGGCAGAAACAGAAAATAAGCATCAAGGGGCAGAGAGGGAGGCAGTGTGAGAGAAAGAAAGAAAAAGAGAGAGATAAGCAGAGGTGAGAGGGAGACAGAGACAAAGAGTTACTAAAGAAGAGAGAGAGAGAGAGACAACTCAAGTGGGAAAGAAAGAAGCCAAAGGGACAGAGTATAGGAAGTGGCTGGGCAGGTGGGGTTGGGACACAGTTTTGCAAGATTTCTCTCACTCTTTCCCTTGCCTTGCTATGATTATTTAGTACAGACAAGAGAGAGTTGTCCATAAATTTGGAAATTCCAAATGGAAAATGCCAGATGCCGAGGGAATGTTTTCCTTTTTCATTTAGTCTTCAGGGACTATATCTTCATTCTTTGACTTATGGTACTCCCTTCTACCCCAGCCTCATGGCGTGTTATCTCTAACTCTGGGCAGCATTTAGAACAAAGCACCTTCTTGATCACTGTTTTCTAACATTTTAACTAATATTTACTGGGACACAGTTCCTGCCCCTCCCCACCACACCCCTGGCTGTGGCCTTCATAGTGAGAAGGTCACAGAAGCATTCAAGGATGGTGGGGAAACTTTGGTGGTGGAGCATGTTTTGCCCCAAATCTCACTGATGGGGGTGGGGGGGTGCACCAGAAGGTGGGAGCAATGGTTGGCCTGGAATGAAGATGGAATTAACCTGTGAAAAATCCGACATGCTGCAACAGTGGGCAGTTTCTGGCAGTGGATTTTCCACTCTGACAAATATCTCAAGACCAGCTAAGGGAAGAGCAGCCGCCCTCCCAGGCTGGGAATGCTGCCTGTGCTCACCCAGCCCTGCCCAGGCATGGCTCCTGCCCTTCCATTGCACAGACACAAAGGCCCCCATGTGCCCCTGGAGATCCTGAGACTTGGCAGGTGTGGTGCAGCCTGGGGAGTCCAGGTCAGGAGGGAGAAGTGGGGGGGAGGCAGTGAGGAGGCACCAAGAGGCTCAGGTGACATTCACGGGCACCTGGGGGTGGGGGAAGATGTCATTTCTAGTCTGGAGAAACAAGAAGCCTTTTGGAAGAGCTAGCCTGGATAAGTGTCTTAAAACCTGGTATAATTGCAGTGGTCAGGAGTGGGGCAGGGACAGTGTGGGCAAAGCATCCAAGATGAACAAGCCCAGGAGGTGAGCCCATACCTTGCCCACCTGGGTTCATTCTGTGAGAAAAGGTAACTTGGAGTGAGATTGTGGAAAGCCCTAATTGCCATGCTGAGTTGTTTACTTTACTCTATCCAAAAGGAGGGACCACAAAATGATTTTGACCAGAGGAATGGTGCCATGCTCAGAATCTGAGTGTCCCTTCCTTTCTTTAACTCACTGAGTGAACTTGAATGGTCATTGACCCCTTTGGGTTCAATTTCCTATAAAATGTAGGGTTTTAGCCAGGTAAGTATTTTATTCTGGAACCAAAGAAAACTTCATTGGGTGTCTTTTTTTTTTCTCCCAGCTAATAGTTGTGGAAAACAACTGGCAAGATGAGCTCTAGAATCCCTCTCATTCTGGCAGTCCAAGGGCCATGAAGGAGGTGTGTCCCTCCTTTACCATGGGCTCCTTCAGACCTGCCAAGTCCTGTGTGCCACAAGTTTCAGGCCAGCCTGGTCTCGCAGGGAGTGCCAAACTCCTGGGGCTGCCAGGGCTGGTGCCTGCGAAGGCACATCCTTCCTGCTGCAAATAGGACTAATAGATAATTGAAGGAAAGAGAAAGTTCTTCTCTAACCTTGAGGTCTTCCAGCTGGACTGGGAATTAAATTTATGTGAGATAGATCAACAGGAGAAAAAAACCTGAAAGTTTTATTAAGTGCACATGGAGGCCTAGGAATGAAATTGAGAAATAAAGAAATGACCAAAGCAGGCAGTTTTTATACTTTTTAGACAAAGAGACAATAAATTTGTCAGGCATTGACAGAACAAATAAAATTTAACTTTGGGAGCTTAGAGTGGTAAATTAGTAAAAAGTAACAAGAGTTGTTTATACAGACTTCTCTGCTCTAAATTCCCCACCTCTGGTGATAAGGATGTCTCTTTACCTTCTGTTACAGGAAAGGTACCTTTCACAGGAGGAGATTTATTTCCTGGTTTTGGGGGGATTGAGGAGGGTCTGAGTGTCCTTCTAGCACAGGCTGTCTTTTAAGTAACTTTTACCTAAAAGCATTGGTATGCCAAAGTGGCACATTTTGGGCAGCCTGCTCTTGACCTCTATGATAGCAAAACCACAGCAATAGCGACATGAATAGCCATACCTCCACGAACTTTAATAGAATCATTATCACATGCCAACCATAAGGTCTAAGACCTTACCACATTTCATTCACTTAATCCTCACAACAATCTTCTTGAGGTGGTGAGGGGTAGTATGAACCCCACTTTATATGATTAAGGGGAGTTGGGAAGAATTTCTCTATACTGAGGACTCAGAAAAGGCAACTGCACAGAATGGGCTGCCTCAGAATTTGCCATGAAAAAAACCATTTGCCAGCTGAGTGCTCTGCTTTTACTTAGATTGTATATGTGAGACCAATACAAGTTAAAAATTTGGAGAAGACAATAGTCCAGACCATGCAGTGTTGTTGATTTGAGGAGGCCTTGATGAGTGCTGGTGGAGGTGGGAGAGTCTACAGCCCTGTCCACAGCCTGCCTGGGACAGGGGTTAAGGGGGGTCAACAAGACCCTGAGGTCTGGGGTTTGAATCAAAGGGAAGAGAACCTTCCTCAATCAAAGGTAGGATTATAAGAAAGGTCAAGAAATTTGAAGGACACAGTTTTTATCGTGATACTATTTCTCAACATCTCACATCCAACTTGTTGGCTACTCCCTGTGTGAAGGGCTGGGAAACTCATCTTTGATGTTTTAAGAGACGGAGAAACATAAGGTTCTTCTTCTGGGAAGTCTGTATCCAGCCCCCTCTCCCCAAGAAAGGAGCCCCTGGTGGAGAGAGCTCAGGGAGTTCTCCAGGAGCCACCTCTTGCCGGCTCGGTAAATCAGGAAGGGGCACTGGGTCCTCTAGCATACTTGACCCTCCAGATAAACCATTCCTTCCTCTGTTTACATGCCAGGTGGCCTGAGGGCAAATAACAAAAGGACAGCAAATCCAGTAAGATCACAGGGACAGTCTTTGAAAAGCAAAAGGGCTGTAAAACTGAGAGGCTGTTAAAACCTGCCTAGTTGAAGATATGTAAAACACTCTAAGGGCAAAGACACTGTATGAATACCAAAGGTGTAGAGGGGAGAAAAGTCCATGTTTCTGGCTACTTCTTTTTATCCCTCCCCTCCTTTTTCCTGTTGTTTCCAGATCAGGAGAAAGAAGAGCCAACCCATGTGCTTCCAGTGAACAGCAGAATACTGCCTACCCCGTATGGAATACTTCAGTGTCTGGCTTCTCTCTGGGCAGGAGGAGCCCAGACCTGGAGGGTTGCAGAGTGCCCAGGCTCTGGGTCCCCACTGAACCCCACACCCAGTGGACACAGCTAGGCAAAGGCAGACTACAGGCACAGGAGACTTGTGAGGACACAGCCCAGATGGGCCTGGAGGAATGCAGTCTCTGTCCTCAGGGAGCTCAGGGAGGACAGGAGATAGGACCCTAGAGGCACAGCAACCATTACACATAAGCCACCAGAGCTGGCTCTGAGGCTCAGACTTGGAAGGGCAGGAACAGAGAGAAAGCTGGCAGGAGGGAGGACTGCCCCAGAAGGCATCCCCAGAGAAGGGGTGGTGGAGCAGACTGAAAAGGGGAGCAGGGACTCGATCCACTCATTCGTTTATTCATCCAACAAATTTCTGTAGTGACTACTAGACTCCAGACACTGCTGAGGAACTGAGGACATGGGGACAAATAAAACTGGAAACCCTCACAATCCAGTGGAGAGGAGAAGCACACCTATAAGTGATAGAGCTCTGAAATAAGGGCCATATCCACATGTGGACAAGTCAGTGTGTGAGCAGGGAGGGGCTTCAGGCCTTGAACCTGGGTCCTGTGTGAATCTTGGGGGTTGCCGGGCAGATGGCAGGGCTAAGGTACATGGGGCAGAGGGGCAGCCAGAAAGGGAAAGCGAAGTCAAACAAGCATCAGCCCAACTTCCCACCTGGCTTAGGAGCTGGGTGCCCAGGGGAGGGGAAGATGAGGAGAGAGGAAGGTGGGGCCTACTCAGAGGGCTGGGAATGCCCAGCTCTGGGGTCTCAGAGCTACTTGGAGGATGGTGGGGTGCTAGCAGTAGAGGATCACACTAACCTGAGAAAGGAGGGACAAGATGGGGCTGGCTGGGAGGGGACACCAAGTGTTGAGTCAGGGTGGAGGGTGAGGACAGGGGAAGCCTAGCAGCCAGGCGGGCACAGGGAATAGTCTCAGAAGGAGCAGGGGCTCCCTCAGTGTTTGAAATGAGGCCAAGCCTTAATGATGTTGTACAAAGCTTGTCCAGGAGACAGGGTGTTGACAATATCACTGTGCCCCACCAGCAGGTAGTTGGGAATTAAATATCCCTTGTCCACTGCACACTGGATCAGGTTCTGGGCTGCTTCCAAGGCTGCAGCATTGGGTGGGGTACCTGCAAAACAGTTATCTCTCTGTTACAGGTTTCCAGGGCACCCTGCCCAGGTCAGGACCCACTCCTGAATCCCCCCTAACCCACCCCTACCACCATGCTAATATATTCTGATACTGTCAGACACCCTATAGACAGAAAATCAAGTCAGGACTCAGATTCCTCAGCACCAAAGTTCTTCTTGAATGAAAAGAGCAGAGCCTGGGATAAGACATACAACTGTTTGGGGGATGCATGGAGACTTTGTCCATTGCAAATATTTAACATGGTAGTTCTCAACTGAGGGAATTTAGCCTCCCATGGGGACATTTAACACTGTCTAGAGACATTTTTGGTTCTCAAGCTAGGCAAAATGTGTTACAGGCATCCAGTGGCAGAAGCCAAGGTTGCAGCTAAGGGTCATACAATGCACAGGTCAGCTCCTCTACAAAGAGTTACCTGAGCCAGGATGTCAATAGTGTTGAGGCTGAGAAACCTTGCTTTGGCCACAAGCTGTGCTTCCTGTACCTTCACACGCCCAGCCCATCCCCAGACACCTTCCTAGGTATCCCCTTACCCCACCCAATATCCATTTTAGTATCAGACTGAACCAGCCCCAGTGACATGGCTCTTCCCAGAGGTGCAGCAAAAGTTCCCAGAGTCTAAACAAACTCTAGTCAAGAGCTCTGAGCAATGACAATCCTCAGTGTACACTCTGGATGCAGAGACAAGGGCTAATCCAGGGCTGTGGCAAGTAAGGTAAGGGTCCCCACATTGTTGCCATGGTAAAAACTTAGCAAAATATATGTACAAAGATCTTTTCTCCTTGTCTTATATGTGTTTTGGATGTCAGAAGAGAGAGACATTTGGTTGGGTGTGAAGGAGATTGATTCAGAGTGGGCATTCTGTCTGGGAGGGGGTCACTCTGGTCACACTCAGCTTAGTCAAATGACAAATCTGAAGCTGGGTAAATCCAGCATATGCAGGCACTGAAGTGATCCCTGAGTTTGATGCTGTTGTCTTCCACTTAGGACACTCTCCCTCAAACACCATACAATGACTGCTACTGCCCAAAGCATCCACTTACCCAAGAAGGTGCCCATAAAGGCAATGCTCAGGGCAATGTCATTGTAGCCAGGAGCACGGGAGCCTTGGACATTCTACCCCACTCCTTCATAAATGACACCATCCTGCCCCACGAGGAAGCTAGAGGACCATGAGGGGAGATGGAGATCAGCATGACAGACAGACAACCTGGGATTGTTTCATTTATTCATTTGCTCATTCATTCAATCACTCATGCCTTTACTCGGCAGACACTGATTAGCTATTAAATTCTAAGCAGAGTTACAAAAAAGACAGTCTTTGCCAGGGGTGCGCTCATCAAAGAGGGGGAAGGGAAGGAAGTGCTATTTATAGCCTTTACTGATTTCTGTGGTGTAAAACTCCTACCATGGCTGATTTTCAGCCCCTGGTGATTTAACAAAGGCCCTGGCTCTCCAACAGTCTGCTCTCATGAGCCCATCCAGCTCTGGCACACTGCTGCTGCCCCAAGAAGTTCATAGTCTAGGAAGAGAAAAGCAACAACAGCCATCCCTGCCAATCTGGCCTTCCCCATACCTCACTAATGACACTGTTTCCCTGGAGGTGAGCTGTGGCTGCCTTACCACTAAGGTCAAAGTACACTTCTCCAGTCCTGCCTTGCCTGATCCCTCTGCATCCACAAATATCCTCCCCCCTTCACTTCCATCGCACTCTACTCTCCCAGGTGTCTTTTGTGACTGCCCCCTCACTCCTTTGCACCTTGTCTCCCTGTGTCCTTTCCTTAAATATGTAGTTCTTCATGCCTTTCGGATACAAATCTTATATCAAACCCTGCTTTTAGTCCCTTGGCAACACAGTCCAAACTCCCCAGCTTAAGTGACAAGATCCTTCATGAGATGGCCCCTTTTTGCCTTCTTACCTTTCACCATCCCTCTCTCTGTCATCTATTTTTATTATGATAAACTTCCCTCAGTTACTCAAAGACACCATTCTCAAGGTGGCGTCCAGGATTTTCCACAGAGGTCCTTTTTCTGTGTTTGAAACAGTCTTCCCTCTCCTCTGACAAGCTCACTCATTTCTTAGGTCAGCTGATATGTCACCTCTCAAGTGTACTTCCTTCACACTCAATCCCCCAGCAAGCTAACAAGTTAAAAATGTATCCTGCTTACATCTTTGCACCCTCTATCATAACATTTAATGTATTCTATTAGGATTTATTCCTTTAATTATCTTTCTCATTCAGCAGAGTATTAGCTCCATCAAAGCAAGAACCATATCTGTGCTACATCTGATAGTATCCCCAGAGCATAACCTCATGCCACAGAGTAGGCACTCAATTGTGTTCTCAGTGAACTAATTTATAGCAAGTGGGTGTTTACTCCTGACTACAGATCATTTCACAGTGAGCAGGGTAATGAAAGTTATGGCAAAAAAGACACAATAAAAGGTCAAAAGCCAAGGGACAAGAAACTGACCTCTGAAGCCTGAATGGAAAAAGGAAAATGTCCTCTCTCAGCACCCATCATTTTCCAGTTTAGGTTCAAAACATATAGTCAATTTTCAGGTATACATTCTAATCAAAGAGAGCAACCCTGTGAATAATCCTGCATAGCAGGATCTAGCAGAGCACATGGCAAGTCTTAACAGATGAAAGGTATTGAAGGAAGTTTTCTCCTATCTCAAAAGTGTTGCAACTAAAACAGGATGGAGATAAGACAGGCTATCAGCCCAGAATCACATGGTAATTGTGATTCCATGGTAATCACAATTGGTAAATCCAAGCCAATTAGATTTGGTAATCCAATGGTAATTGGTAAATCCAGCCAAGGCAGGGCCATTGCACAGAGCTATGCTGCTTGCACGCTGCACAGAGTGCCTGGCCAGGAGGCAAGGAGGGTCTAAAATCCAACTCCACTAACTAAGCCATCATGCCCCTAGAGGAAGGGCTCCTTGATTAATGTGTACTGTCTGGATTAGTGGTGGCCCATTCTGAGACTTAACATTCAGTGTAATTGTTTCTGATGGACTGAGATGGTGTGGGCTTGGAGAGCATCCTACAAGAAGTTTTTATTCTTTCATTAGGTCAGTGTGCTCATTATTAAAAAATTATAGATATTGGCATTAGAGCAATCAGAGGATATTATCTGGTGTTTCCGCTTGCCTTCAGACAGGAAAGATATTCTCTACAGGCTTCACAATCTTGCATGTATACAACTTCCTCTAGTATCTTTCCAGCAGTCTTGGTCTCCATCATGTCAATATAAGATATTTAAAAAGGACACATTTTGAGTACATGCTCAAGGAGATTGACCACCCTTTTAGCTATATCCTAAGTAAGGCTCACCCAGAGTTGCATGAAAAATCAATGTGGTTAAACATAGCACACCTCTCATATGGTGGGCACTCAGTAAACATTATTTTCCCTTCTCTCCCATTAGAAGATTCATAGTCTGCCCTCAGGTAAAAGAAGCCCACATGTCCTCAGGTCCACTTACTTATACCCAATGTCACATGAGTTCAACCTGTCTATGAAGAAGGACTGGATATCTTGGACCAGCAAGTAGCACTCATCAGACATGATGCAGGTTTTCCCAGCAGTGTGGATGATGACGACGTACTTAGCCAGGAGGTTCATCTTGGCGCAATGGGTCTCCCTGGCCTCCCATGCAGACCGTGGGATAATGTTGGAGAAAGCTGAGGAGGGGGGCAAAAAAAACCGGATGTGTGGACTTATTGTGCCCACCCATGTCGACTACCTCACTACTTAACATCCCCATGGCCTCTGAGCATCCTGACCTGACTCTGACTGTGGAACTCAGGAGAGCCCACCTGGGAGTGGAGTATGTCTGCCTGATGGGATTATATTCAAGAGGCAAGAATCATAGAGCCATGGGATCTAACCCAAAAACAGAACCCAAAGGACAGTGGGTATATTGATCCTAAGAAGATATGGATACTCATCCCCAAGGGCAAAGGATATCTTATCTATCTGCATGATTGTCTTGTGTGTGTGTGTGTGTGTGCCTGCATGACAGGGCCCTTTGGACAAATCAGCTGAATTATCAACTGAAAGCATGTCTTTGAAACTCATCTGTAATCCCTAAAACTCTCTGTCAATATAAGCAATCATTAATATTAGTTGATAGCACTAATCCAAAGGCAGAGACCAGATTTACTCAGAGCTTTCATATAATAGATACAATTATCTTTAAAACTTTATTAAGTCCAGGAAAAGTTTGAAAGTGGTTGTTAACTATATTGTCCTTTTTTTTTTAAGTAAACTCCACGGCCCCAGTGTAGGACTCAAACTTATGACCCCATGATCAAGATTTACATGCTCTATGAACTGAATCATCCAGGTGACCCTTAACTATACTGGTTTTGATGCTACTTTTAAACCCCAAATCTACCTTTTATCTAGTGCTTATTACCCAAAGTACTGTAACAACTTCCTCTGATGTCAGTATAGATGGCGATGTAAGCACTTTGGTCTATCAGTGCTGTTGTGGTTCTTGTATTCAGAAAGATGTGCATTTGTGCTTTTGTGCTTGTATGTGTTAGATGCCTATTCCTCTCCATGTTTTTTTTCCCTCCACAGCACTTTTCACCTTATAACATACCAAATATTTTATTTACTTATTTGTTTATTTTTTTTCTACCCTCTAGGTTGAAACTTCATAGGGCACTGCTTGTGTGTTTTGTTCCGTGATATATCCTCAGTGACTAGCAGGTTCTCAGTAAATAATTGTTGACTGATTGAAGAAATGGATGCACATATATTACACTATGCTAATGCCATGGCTCTATTATTCTAGGAATCTGAGAGATAAAGAGGTGACCTGGAGGGTTCCTCTCAAGGTGCACCAGCCCAAAGGTTCAGAGAGCTGGGTGACCGGTTGCCTATCAGAAAGGATCCAATGAGACCCTGACTGAAAAGTCACTCCCAATGGTGTTTGGAAATTAGTAGGGGGTAGGCTGGGTGGGTGGGTCTAGAGGGAGGCCCAGTAGGGTTGAAGGTCTTACCTTTCTTGGGACTTGCCTTCTGAAGAGGGAGTAGGCAGTTCTCACCTTTCACGAGAAGTGGCTGAACATACTTGGGTGACAGGTGGCCCTTCTGGACAGCATAGGAGATCAGGCCCTCCATGGCTGACAGGGCAGCAGGGCTGTGACTGTGGCCTGAAAGAGAGCCATCTATGGCAACCTGGGTCTGACCTGAGTTTCAGGGGGCTGTGAGGGAAGGACTAGATGCCCTGCCAGCCCTTACACAGCTGTTAGAGGGAAACTGGTTCATCCTCCAGGTTAGAAAGCCTGAAAGTCAAGGATCCACCTGGCCCAGGATGAAGACCTTTCCCAATGACCTGCCAAAACTTCATTCATTGCTCTTTCTCCATGGAAGAGTTGGAACACAGCCCCATGCTCAGGAATGCCCAGCTAGCTGGGTCAGGGTTTCCCATCAGCAAGGGCCCTTCCAGGCATGTGACAGCTTCTTTCCCTGCATTAACTTCCTTAATCCTCACCAAAAACCTCTGACATAGATGCTATTATTAGCCTCATTATTCTCAGAAAGAAACTTGAGGCTTCAAGAAACAACATGCTCAAGACCCTACAGCTAACAGAGTGACACCCAGGTAACAATGAGTGGTCACAAAAACAAACCAAGCTGAATACAGGTCCTCTGGTGTGTGGAAACCATCCTGGAATTGAAAATGGAAAGTGTGAGCTTGCCTTTTGATTCTTCTTGGGTCACTTCCTCTCTGGAATTCAGGCTGTACTTTGTGTAACAGCGATCAGGAAACTTGTCTGGATTTTCTCACAGAGTATTGGGAGGGGACAATAAGAAACTAGACATGCAAAGTCAGTGGAATGGTCCTGGAGCAGGTATGCTAGGATGCTGGGAGAGCTGGGGGGATGGGCAGCAGTAAGACTAGAAGAAAGTGGAAGGGACGCAGGGATTAGAGGCCTCAGAGTGGTTTTAAAAATTGTACAGAAAATCTTGAGGTAAGAGAGATGGAAGGAGGAGGTGCCTGGTAGGAAATGGGAAGGAGGGTCTAGTGCTGGAGAAGGTTTAGAGCCAGAGAGGAAGATGTGACAGTCACTGACAGAAGACAGCAGAAGCCCACATCCCTCCATGATGACAATGAGAAGGTAGCAAGGCTGTGGAGAGAAGGCTGTACAGCACCTCCACTGCAAGATATCCAGAGAGAGAGGAGAGAGCTCGGAGACTGAGAAGGAAGCCAGAGGAGGGAGAGAAGAACAAATACCATTCATGTAAGCCAAGAGAGGGGAACTCCAGGAGAGTAGATCATCAGAGAAGTAGGAGAAGGTCAAGGAGGCAGTGTGGAAACAAAGAAGTAGGTAACTCTTTGGAGAAGGGCAACTGGGATGACCATTACCTTCCTTGGTGCCAAAGAAAGCAAAGCCCAGGGAGATGTTGTAGCCCTGGGTGTGCATGCCTTGGACATTCCAGCCAACACCTTCATACACCCTCCCATCGTCCCCAACCAGGAAGCTGTGGAGCAGGGAGATATAGGCTGAGTGTCTGGCACTGTGGCACATCCCCACAAGAGGAACCACTTATCAGCCCCCAAAGGGAGAAGGGTTCAAGCTATGCTCACTACAGAGAATTTGCATGGACTTGTCCCAGACAGTGGAAAGACAAAGTCAATTATATTCCCTTAGAATTCAGAACCCACCCCCACATTCCCTACCTCCTTCCTTTGTTCAGATGCCCAGGCTTTATGTAAATTATCCTATACACTCAGAAGGAGGAGAGGTCCTGGTGCCACCACAGTAGCTAACACAGACCCAATTACACTGAGATTCTTCTCAGCCTCCATATTGCCTCAAACATGGCTCTCCTCCTTCCTCCTAAATGCATGCTACCTGTGTCATCTCCACATAGGCTGTTCATATGATTTCTCCTTGCCAGGTTCCTGTCTTACATAGACTTCTCAGAAAGTAGCTCCTCAGATAAGGACATGGATACAGGCAGTTTATTTGAAAAGGGATCCCAAAAGCCAGTATGAGGGAGCAAGGAGAGTGAATCAGAAGCAAGAAATCCAACAAAGTGTGAACAATTGGGCTGGCTTCACAATGGCTAGCTGGAGCTCAGAACTGTTCCTCCCATTGTCTGCCACCAGATAGGTGAACTTACAAGGAACTGAGTACATGCACCTAATGATTGTCCCTGAGAAGGACTGGGGGCTGAGGAAGTTATTTACAACTCTTGCCCCGCAAGGGGACATTAACTCCCCTTCACCATCAGGGGTGGTAAAAGTCTAAAGCAGAAAAACTGAGAGATGTGGAGGGTACTCAAAGTGGAAAGCCATCACCATGCATAGGAACTGCTCACAACTAGGTAAGGTCAGAGGTGGGCTGAGGACATGTGGTCCTAGGCACTAAGAGGGTCCACTACAGTGACCACTAGAGTAAGAGATGCCTTGCCAAGTAAGAGCCCCCTGCATATGGTGAGATGGGACATGTGGTGGGCAAAGAGACAGTTTTGAGTCAGTCTGGGCTCTACAACCTTGTAGCTGTGACTCTGAGAAACCCAAACAACGTCCTGGCCTTGGTCCCCTCACCTGGAGCATGGCGATAGTAATGTATGCCTGACCAACCTCACATGTTTTTGGTAGAACAAATGCACCCATGCACTTGGTAGTCATTCATAACTATCAGTGTGCTACGTGAAGAAGTTTTGGAGGGGGATAGGAAGTATAGTTATTACTTAACCTTCCTTGCATCCTTTTAGGAGATCTCATAGAAAATTCAAAAGGATTTGGAATTTTATAGGGTTTTTCATATTTTATTCACTATAAACCTGATATATCCTCAACCCAGGAAATGAGGAAAGAAGACATGGGTAAAGGTGGGAGAAGAACCCTAAGGAGCAGCATTGACCATATACCCCCACATAGCCCTTACTTGTAGGCCATGTCACACCAGCTGTTGTTGTGCATGTGATGGGCCCGCAATTCCCAAAGCCTCTGACTGCACATAGTCTGGTTGTGACACTCCAGTCCAGGGACATGGTGCGTGACAAGGAAATCCACGGGCATGGTCAGTGGGGTTCTGCAGGCAACAGCTTCTCCCCCCCTACTCCTTGTGAGAAACAATTGTGAAGACATCTGTTGGGTAACCACAAGGACATCACTCAGTGCATCCTGCCCCATCACTGCCTCACTACCCCCTGGGCCATGGGTGCCATTCTAGGCTGAGTCTGCCCCACAGGGGTGGAAAAACCCTGGGAGGAGGGCTTCAGCAGGCACACACACCCTCTCCTTCTCACCTCCACATCTATTTCTCCTCCACTGCCCCACTGCAAAGTATGCACCTGCCCAGAGAAGCTTGGATGCTCTGCTCACCTATCCAGGGCATCCCCACTGGGACAGACTCCACCCTGAAGCTCCTGCCCTGCTCTACTCCTGGACCCCTGCTTTAGGAAGCAGCTCCTTCCCACTGCTTCCCCTGGGAAAGCCCTGAGTGGCCCCTCTGGGTTTCACTGCAGCACTAATGCCTTCAGGGCACACTATGCTCACTGACAATTTGCTCTGTGACTCTGACTGTGTCCTTTGTCCTGCCCTGAGTGCTTTTTGAGGGGATTACGTCTCTTCCACAGCCTAGGGGCTCCCTCCAAATAGGGCCTAGCTCTCCCATTCAGTCAGACAACTCCCTCAGGGCAAGGTGTGAGTCTCCATCTTCAGGCTAGGGGCCCTAAGTGCAGAGGCTGAATCTCCCTGTCCTGGTTTCTGTCCTCTCCTGGTACCACCCCAGACCCCCAAGGCCTGTGGCATCCCTGCAGGTGTTTTGCTGATGTTCCACTGCCCCATCTGCCCCATGCCAGCCACAGGGGCAGTGCAGATCTCAGAAGCACTCTGGTCACAGAACATACCCAGCTGTCTTTAAGGCTCCTCACCATTGAGACTGAGTTTTCCTTTCTCAGTGAGATGAGAGATGTTGCCAAACAGGTCCTGAAAGCCCTCTGATACATCTTTGGCTTGTGTTTCATCCCAGGAGAAATCACCTGCAGAAGAACAGTCCATTTTACATTGGTCCTCAGAGAACCCCAGTACTAACAATCTCAGTGACAGACTCAGGCCAGATCACTGAGGTCCCTCCAGGAGACCCCTCTAGGCTGACTAGATGACCACCTCCAATTGCAACACATGCATGCTTTCCTTCAACACCAACTCCAGGGAATCCCCAGAACACAGTTAAATAGCCAAGAGCAGGGAGTCAGAAATATATCCGTTTCTCATGAGCTGTATCTATATACACTATTGGGAAAACAACAACAACTTAGAAGTGTATCTAAGCATCTCAAAAGCACAAGGTTCTCTTTTGTATGGATTTTACCAAATAGAAACAATGAGAAGATAATGCAGAAAAGGGATTAGAATTATTTGCACAAATCAAGTCAGCTCTTCCAGGCCTGACTTGGGGGCATGTACTGTGCCCAAGCTCCTGTGTGTGTGACTGACATCCCTAGCCCCAAGGAACTTTCTCTTACTGAGAAGCATAAACCCCAGCCACATGAAGAGAATCATTGCTTCCATTGCTCAGGTGCAAAATCCTTCATGTGCATTATCTCATTTAATCCTCAAAAATTTGGGAAATCATAAATTTATCTCAATTATCAAGTGGGAAAATTAAGACTTAAAGGGCTGAATAATTTGCTTAAAATCATTGCTGGAGGTAGGCCAAGGATTTGAAACCAGGTTTACAGACTTCAAGTTCTGTGTTCCAAATGCAAAGCTATTCTTTCACCTGAAGGGAGAGGCAACATTTAAAGAACTCTGCTGTAAAAGTAGATGATCCTTCTTAGTTACCCTCTGATCCAGTGAAGGAAAACTCACCCCAGGCCCTAAGACCAAGAGCCAAGACACAAAGCCACAGCAGCAACCTCATGTGGTCCTAAAACATTGACAGGAATGTGTGGAATTCAACCCTAGGAGAGACACTGATGGTTAACCAGACCATGCTTCACTCCTCAAACAAGGCACCCACCCCACTGCATGACACCCCTGTCTGCCTCCCTGCCAAACTATGGGCCTCCTGAGGGCCAGCAGCTAGCCAGGACTCTCAAGGTCCCCCGTACATGTCAGGTGTTCCTTGGATGGGTAAACACCCTCATTCTGTTTCCCTGTGCAACTAGATTTCACTGAGTGACTACTATGTACAAGGCTAGCATAGAATTCGCTCATGCAATCTTATTTAATCCTTATGCTAACCTTGCCATGTAGGATTGTAACATCCATTCTTATAGAAGAGAACTATAAGATCCAGGAATAATAGAACTAAGAAATCCAAACACACATGGATGGGTCTAGTGCAGAGAATTCCTTCCCAGTCGGGGATGTGGTGGGGTTAGAGAGGGTACAAGAGTCAGTGGGTGGGGGTCCCCAGTTCTATGGCAGAAGAGATATGATCTTAATGCTCCATGTGGTACATCCAGTCCCTTCCAAGGGAGAGAGCTTCTCAACAAGAAACACACTCACACCCACACTCAGAAATATCTGTGGGTCCCGTGCTGTCCCAGTCCCACAGATCAGGGTGCAGGTGGCTCTCCCATCACTGGCTGGCAGTTCCTTCCTTCAGACTTGGCCTCTGGCCCTGCCCTCCTTCTCCAGCTGCCACTTCCCAGGCCTTCAGGCTCTCTCTCACCCCAGGGCACTCCCTCCCTTGGAAGGGAGATCTTGGGCTCTGGCTTTCCAGAGAGAAGAGGAATACCTGGATCCCTAACAGAAGTTGGAGAGGGGGCAGAGTTCTGAGGCTCCCACAGGTTCCAACCAGGGCACTCAGAGGAACTGAGGGAGACCAGACTCAAGCTGAAAGCAAGGCCTCGCCCTGTGAATAAGCCCAGGTACCTCCTCCCTGGGAAATGGCATGATTGCCCAAGGCTCCCTGAGCTGCTTCCTCATCCCCAGCCCTTAAGATGCCTGATCAACCCAACATCTGGGAACTTTCTAGCCTTGGAGACTGTAAGAGGAACAAATTTTGCCATCCCAAGATATGCTTCTTTGGCATATTGATTATTCCAAACTGGTTATTTTTTTAAGGAAATACACAAGAGCCATGAGAAATTCTGAAAACCAAGAAGTCCCCTTTCATAAGAGGCATTTACATGAATAAGGGAAATCTCCACGTGTAAGGGTGTCTCCTTCAGTACGAGGAAAAGGGGGTGACTGTCAAATCTCCAGAAGATGCAGTCAATGGAGAAAGCAATGACTGAAATCTGCTTAAACTTTGCCCTTATTTGCTATGTTTTTTCTGGTGACCTCCCACAACTGGCAGGTCTCCCTGCCATCAACATTTTTTATCTTTAGCTGAAAATGGTATTCAAGGTGATGGCTTTGGCCATTTCAGTGTGTTACTCAGTTTTCCTGGGGCTCTGCCATGTATACAGGAGGTATATAATTTCTTAAACTTTGTTTGATTTTCTCCTATTAATCTGTCTCACATCAATTTAAATTTTAACCCAGCTAAAGAACCCTGAAGGGCAGAGGAAAATTGTTTTCATCCCCAACAAGACTGACCTGCCCCAGGACTGTCAAGGCTGTAGATAAGGTTCACTGACCAATACCCCATCCTTCCTCACCTTCTTCCAATGGGTTCACCTGCACAGGTAGGATAGGGGCAGAGAAATAGAAAGGTACATTCCAGGAGGCAGCACACAATGCCGTCATCACTAGAACTTATCATGGCCCATGCATCTACTACCCCCACCATGAATGCCTGGCCCCTCACCCACTCCCAGCTCAAGGCCTTATTGCAGTCATCACCTGTTTCCATAGCCCACAGCTGGCCTCCTGGAAACCATGAGTCTTCATAGAATCTTCACAGAAGAAACTCCACATGATACTTCCCTAATGGGAAGGGACTTGCAGGGTTCTCACCTGTAGGGTTCTCACCTCCCTGGGAGTTGGGGCAGCCTCCTGAGACTTCAGAAAGAACCCTTCTAAAGGAATGTCCCAAATCCAGACAGGTGGCCCTAAGTGGGACTGCAGTCTTATGCTCAGGACTTTGGGCCCCAGAAATGCCCCCTTGAGGAGGCCCCATGAATGCGCCAGTTCCATATATATATATATATGGCTGACATGGTCTCAAAAATGAACAGAGTAAAATTTTACTTCAAGGAGAATAACCAATGATATTTGTTAGCAATAATAAAATCAGAGCTTTCAAACAAAAATTAGAATTTTGGAAAATTTGTGTTGGCTACTATGTGTTTGACAGTCTTCCAATACTTTAAGACTTTTCTGATGAGACCAGTGGTGATATTAATATATGTGATTTTATACACGCACATATTCAGTATTGAAATGTGTCTGTGTTTGGAAGATGTGGCTAACTCAGTGAATCAATATTTTTCAAATGTCCAATATATGAACTCACGAAATGATGCCTGAATAGCAGAGCCATTCATATTTCATGATAGACAATGAATTTTAATTTCACGATGGACAACAGAGAAAAAAGGACTCATCGGTATGGTTTCAGATTCTACATTGCAACTAAGCTTAAGAGACCTCCACTTATTGAGTTTTAGTGTCTTATCAAAGAAGAATATCCATACTGATTTTTTTAAATATTTATTTTAGAGAGAGAGAGAGAATGAACACAGGGCAGAGGGCCAGAAAGAGGGGGAGAGAAAGTCTTAAGCAGCCTCAGCACTGAGCAACAGGGGGCTGGATCTCACCACCTGAGATCACAACCTGAGGCAAGACCAAGAGGTAGATGCTTAACTATGTCACCTAGGCACCCCTCCACAATGATTTTTCTTTTCTTTTTAATTTTTTAAAAGATTTTATGTATGTATGTATGTATGTATTTAGAGAGTGTGAGCCAGGGTGGGGGGGAAAGGAGCACAGGGGTGGGGGAGAGAGAATCTCAAGCAGACTCCCTACTGAGCATGGAGCCCATCGTGGGGCTCAATCTGATGAGTCTGAGATGAAGACCTGAGCCAAAATCAAGAGTGGGACACTAAACCACCTGAGCCACCCAGTTTCCCCTACACTGATTTTTAAAGACTATTAATATATTCCTCCCCTTTCCAACTACATATCTGTATGAGGCTGAATTTTCTTCATATCTTCAATCAAAACAACATAGAAAACACATGCAGAAGTGGATATGAGAATCCACTGGTCTTCTTTTAAGCTGTGCATTTTTTTAAAGATTTATTTATTTTTCAGAGAAAAGGGAGAGAGAGAGAGAGCACACGCATGAGGGAGAGGGAGAGAGAATCTCAAGCAGACTCTCTGCCGAACACAAAGCCCAACGTGGGGCTCAATCTCAGGACCTGAGCTGATATCAAGAGTTGGGTGCTTAACCAAATGAGTCATCCAGGGGCCTCTTAAGCCATGCATTGAAGAGGTGTACAAAATGTAAAAAAAAGATAAAAGTGTAAAAAAAATTATATCACTCTTCTCATTAGCTTTTTTAAAAAATTTTTATTTATATTTTTATTTAAATTCAATTAGCCAACATATAGTACATCATTAGTTTCAGACATAGAGTTCAACAATTCATGTGTTGCGTATAACACCCAGTGCTCATCACATCACATTGCCTCCTTAATGCCCATCACCCAGTTACCCTACCTACCTCCGCACAGCAACCCTCAGTTTGTTTCCTATAGTTAAGACTCTCTAATGATTTTTCTCCCTCTGTGATGACTTCCCATTCAGTTTTCCCTCCCTTCCCGTATGATCCTCTGTGATGTGTCTTATATTCCACATGAGTGAAACCATATGATAATTGCCTTTCTCTGACTGACTTATTTCACCCAGCATAATACCCACCAGATCAATCCACATCATAAGTATTCATCCTTTCTGATGCCCGAGTAATATTTCATTCTATATATTATACACCACATCTTCTTTATCCATTCATCTGTCAATTGACATCTCAGCTTTTTCCACAATTTGGCTATTGTGGGTATTGCTACTATAAACTTTGGGGTGCAGGTGTTCCTTCTTTTCACTACATCTGTATCTTTGGGGTAAATACCTAGTAGTGCAATTGCTGGGTCATAAGGGAGCCCTATTTTTAAGTACTTGAGGAACCTCCGTACTGTTTTCCAGAGTGGTTGTACCAGCTTGCATACCCACGAACAGTGTAAGAGGGCTCCCCTTTCTCCACATCTTTGCCAACATCTGTTGTTTCCTGAGTTGTTAATTTTAGTCATTCTGACTGGTGTGAGGTGATATCTCCTTGTGGTTTTGATTTGGATTTCCCTGATGCTGAGTGATGTTGAGCATTTCTTCATGTGTCTGTTGGCCATTTATATGTCTTCTCTGGAGAAATGTCTATTCATGTCTTCTGCTCATTTATTGACTGGATTATTTGTTTTTTGTGTGTTGAGTTTGAGAAGTTTTTTATAGATCTTGGATACCAACCCTTTATCTGTTATGTCATTATCTGTTATGTCTTCTCCTATTCCATGGGTTGCTTTTTAGTTTTGTTGGCTGTTTCCTTTGCTGTGCAGAAGGTTTTTATTTTGATGAAGTCTCAATAGTTCATTTTTGCTTTTATTTCCCTTGCCTTTGGAGACATGTCTAGCAAGAATTTGTTATGGCCAAGGTCAAAGAGGTTCCTGTCTGTGTTCTCTTCTAGGATTTTGATGGATTCCTGTCTCACATTGAGGTCTTCTAACCATTTTGAGTTTATCTTTGTGTATAATGTAAGAAAATGGTCGTTTCATTCTTCTACATGTGGTTATCCAATTTTCCCAACACCATTTGTTGAAGATACTGTCCGTTTTCCATTGGATATTCCTTCCTGTTTTGTCGAAGATTAGTTAACCATACAGTTAAGGGTTCATTTCTGGGTTCTCTATTCTGTTCCATTGATCTCGGTGTCTGTTTTTGTGCCAGTACCCTACTGTCTTGATGATTACAGCTTTGTAATACAGCTTAAAGTAGGTCAATGTGATGCCCCCAGCTTTGGTTTTCTTTTTCAACATTCCTTTGGCTATTTGGGGTCTTTTCTGGTTCCATACAAATTTTAGGATTGTTTGGGCCAGCTCTGTGGAAAATGTTAATGGTTTTTGATAGGGATTGCATTGAATCTGTAGGTTGCTCTGGGTAGCTTAGACATTTTCACAATATTTATTCTTCTAATCCATGAGTATGGAATGTATTTCCATTTCTTTGTGTATTCCACAATTTCTTTCATAAGTGTTCCTTAGTTTCTAGAGTACAGATCCTTTACCTCTGGTTAGGTTTATTCCTAAGTATCTTATGGTTTTTGGTGCAATTGTAAGTGGGATCGATTCCTTAATTTCTCATACTTCATTCACACTGTTAGTGTATAGAAATGCAACAGATTTCTGTGCATTGATTTTGTATCCTGCCACATTGCTGAATTCCTGCATGAGTTCTAGCAATTTTGGTGTGGAGTGTTTTGTGTTTTCCACATAAAATATCATGTCATCTGGGAAGAGAGAGTTTGAGTTCTTCTTTGCCAATTTGAATGCCTTTTATTTCGTTTTGTTGTCTGATGGCTGAAGCTAGGACTTCTAGTGTTAAGTTGAACAAAAGTGGTGAGAGTGGGCATCCCTGGTCGTGTTCCTGACCTTAGAGGGAACGCTCTCAGTTTTTCCCATTGAAAATGATATTTGCTGTGGGCTTTTCAGAATTGGCTTTTATGATACTGAGGTGTATTTCCTCTATCCCTACACTGTGGAGAGTTTTAATCAAAAAAGGATGTTATAGGGCGCCTGGGTGGCTCAGATGGTTAGGCATCTGCCTTCGGCTCAGGTCACGATCCCGGGGTCCTGGGATCGAGTTCTGCATCGGGCTCCCTGCTCCTTGGGAGCCTGCTTCTTCCTCTGCTTCTCTCTCTCTCTCTCCCTCCCTCTGTCTCTCATGAATAAATAAAATCTTAAATATATATATATATATATATAAAAGGATGTTATATTTTCTCAAATGCTTTTTCTACATCAATTGAGAGGATCATATGGTTCTTGTTCTTTCTTTTATTAATGTGATGTATCACTTTGATTGATTTGTGAATGTTGAACTACCCTTGCAGCCCAGGGATGAATTTCATTTGATTGTAGTGGAATAATCCTTTTAATGTACTGTTGGATCCTATTGGCTAGTCTCTTGGTGAGAATTTCTGCATCCATCTTCATCAGGGATATTGGTCTGTAATTCTTTTTGGTGGAGTCTTTGTCTAGTTTTGGGATCAAGGTAATGCCAGCCTCACAGAACAAGTTTGGAAGTTTTCCTTCCTTTTCTAGTTTTGGAACAGCTTCAGAAGAATAGGTATTAGTTCTTTAAATGTTTTGTAGATTTCCCCTGGAAAGCCATCCAGCCCTGGACGCTTGTTTGTTCAGATATTTGATTACTGTTTCAATTTCCTCGCTGGTATGGGTCTGTTCAGGTTTTCTATTTCTTCCTATTTCAGTCTTGGTAGTATAAGTTTCCAGGAACACATCCATGTCTTCCAGATTGCCTAATTTGTTGGCATATAGTTGCTCATAATATGTTTTTAAAATTGTTTGTATTTCCTTGGTGTTGGTTATGAGCTTTCTTCTTTCATTCATGATTTATTAATTTGGATCTTTTCTCTTTTCTTTTTGATAAGTCTGGCTAGCTGTTTATCAATCTTTTTAATTCTTTCAAAGAACCAGTTCCTGGGGCACCTGGGTGGCTCAGAAGGTTAAGTGTCTGCCTTCGGTTTAGGTCATGATCCTAGGGTCCTGAGATTGAGCCCCACGTGGGGCTCCCTGCTCAGCGGGGAGCCTGTTTGTCCTTCTCCCTCTGTCTTCTGCTCCCTCTGCTTGTTCTCTTTCTCTCTCTCTCCCTCTCTCTCTATCAAATAAATAAAATCTTTAAGAAGAAAAAATTTTAAAAAAGAACAAGTTCATAGTTTCATTGATCTATTCTACTGCTTTTTTGGTTTCTATTTCATTGATTTCTGCTCTGATCTTTCTTATTTCTATTTTTCTGCTTGGTTTAGGATTTATTTGCTGTTCTTTCTCCAGATCCTTTAGGTGTAAGTTTAGCTTTTATATTTCAGTCTTTTCTAATTTTTTGAGGGAGCTTTGTATTGCAATGTATTTCCCTCTTATGGCCACTTTTGCTCTATCCCAGTGGTTTTGAACAGTTGTGTTTTCATTTTCATTTGTTTCAATGATTTTTTAATTTTTTAATTTCCTGGTTGACCCATTCATTCTTTAGCATGATGGCCTTTAACCTCCAGGTGTTTGAGTTCCCTCTAAATTTCCTCTTGTGATCGAGTTCCAGTTTCAAAGCACTGTGGTCTGAAAATATTCAGGGAATAATTCCAAACTTTTGGTACCAGTTGAGACCTGATTTGTGACCCAATACGTGATCTATTCTGGAGACTGTTCCATGTGAACTTGAGAAGAATGTGTATTCTGTTACTTTAGGATGGAATGCTTTCTTCTTTTTCTGGGACCCCAATAATCCTAATAGTGTTTTGCTTTATGGTATCGCTGATTTCTCAAAGCCTGCCCTCATGGTCCATTAGTTGTTTCTCTCTGTTTTCCTTGGATTCCTTCCTTTCCATCAACTTATCTTCTATGTCACTTACTCTCATGCTTTCACAGAAACACCCCACAGGTGAAATGTGCGCTCAGGAAGGGCATTCGTGGCGGAGGCTCGGGGCCTCTAGCCTTTGGACCCTTGGCGTTCGACGGATGGCAGTTGGGACTCAACGCACACAGGGCCAGACGGCCTGGCCTCAGGAAAGAGGTGTTGCGTCCAGAGGCGCCTTGGGCCCCTGCTTCTTTCTCCCTTGGAATTCCGCTGGGACCCACTCCCCAGCTGTGTACACAAGCACGGTTGAACTGGTGGCCGCGCCCTGTGGAGAGGGGACGGGAGCTACAGCTGTGCTGCTTTCCAGGCTGCTTTCTTCCAAATCAGGGTGGAGCGGCGAGAGTTCCCGAGCCACGGGGAGCAGTGTAGAGGCGGCAGCTCCGGGTAGCAAGTGCGGAGCCGAGAGGTGCCTTCCGCAACGGAATGTTTCTCACCTGCCTTTGGCGCATGGAACCCGTTCCCCAGGCTCTCGCGCCCGGACACCGTACACTGCCTCCTCCCGCAGAGACGTCGGCGGCAGCTACAGCACGGGTTCTCTACACTGTGTGTGCTTCGCGTTCTTCCCTAGCAATGAGACTTGCATGCCAAAGCGGGGCCGCAGACCCGGCTTCACGAGCCGAGCGGGGGGCCGTGTTCTGCCTTCTGCCGCCGCCTGAGTCTCACTCCGAAAATGGTCTGGGTCTCGCTGGCAGCGCACGGCCGCAGGCACACGGCAGAATGCTTCCACCCTCCGCAACGGCTGTCCCGGCAGGACCCAGGATGCTCTCCAGTGTGGTTCCTGCGAGTCAGGTGGTTGTTTTGCGGCCTGCACTCGCACACGGGGCAACGGTCCTGGGCCCCACAACAAGAGCCGAGCAGGAGGCGACTCTTCGGCCCGGGCCTCTTGCTCGCTCCGGTGGGCTTTAGGGAGGCCGTTCCCAGAGCTCTCAGCCACAGGACACAGTAGAGCGCGCCCTCTAACCCAGTGACCGGCGGGAGCTTGAGGCACGTTACCTGCCCAGATTTCTGCCTTCAAAGGAGGTGCCTGGAACTCAGGGCTCCACGCACCCGTGCCGGAAGAGTGCCAGCTTCGTGACCCTGGAGCTGGTGCGAGAGGTGCCTCTGCGCGAAGCCGTTTCTCTCGCCCTGTGATTCAGGGGAATCGTTTCCTAGGCTCTCACGCAGACACACTGAAAGTGTTTCCACCCTCCGGAACCGTGATGCTGTCTACAGCACAGTCCCTCTCCACTGCTGTTAGCTAGGGTTCGGTCACTCTACAACCTGGCTTCTCCGTGCTAGTGCTTAGGTACCTAGGTCTCCAGGCAGGCCCACAGGGGAGAGCAGTGCTAACCTCCTCACACAAGAGTGGGGTCGAGATAGCAGCCTTCCTTACAGGCCTGTTTCTCGGTCAGAGTCACGTTTAGGTTCCATCGCTCACGCTTTCACACAAACACCCCACAAGTGAAGTGTGCGCTCAGGAAGGGCGTTCGTGCCGGAGGCTCGGGCCTCTAGCCTTTGGTTCCTTGGCGTTAGGCGGATAGCAGTTCGGACTAAACGCACACAGGGCCAGACGGCCTGGCCTCAGGAAAGAGGTGTTGCGTCCAGAGGCGCCTTGGGCCCCTGCTTCTTTCTCCCTTGGAATTCCGCTGGGACTCACTCCCCAGCTGGGCACACAAGCACGGTTGAACAGGTGGCCGCGCCCCGTGGAGAGGGGACGGGAGCTACAGCTGTGCTGCTTTCCAGGCTGCTTTCTTCCAAGTCAGGGTGGAGCGGCGAGAGTTCCCGAGCCACGGGGAACAGTGTAGAGGTAGCAGCTCCGGGTAGCAAGAGCTGAGCCGAGGGGTGCCTTCCGCAACGGCCTGTCTCACCTGGCTTTGGCACATGGAACCCGTTCCCCAGGCTCTCTCGCCCGGACACCGTACACTGCCTCCTCCCTCAGAGACGTCGGCGGCAGCTACAGGACGGATTCTCTACACTGTGTTTGCTTCGCGTCCTTCCGCTGGCAATGAGACTTGCATGCCAAAGCGGGGCCGCAGGCCCGGCTTCACGAGCCGAGCGGGGGGCCGTGTTCTGCCTTCTGCCGCCGCCTGAGTCTCACTCCGAAAATGGTCTGGGACTCGCTCCAGCGCACGGCTGCAGGCACACGGCAGAATGCTTCCACCCTCCGTAACGGCTGTCTCGGGTAGAGCCAGGATGCTCTCCAGTGTGGTTCCTGCGAGTCAGGTGTTGGTTTCGCGGCCTGCACTCGCACACGGGGCAAGGGTCCTGGGCCCAGCAACAAGAGCCGAGCCAAAAGGCGTGTCTTCGTCCCCGGGCTCTTGCTCGCTCGGGTGGTCTTTAGGGAGGCCGTTCCCCGAGCTCTCAGCCACAGTACAGAGTAGAGCGCGCCCTCTAAACTTGTGACCGGCGGGAGCTTGAGGCACGGTAATTGCCCAGATTTCTGCCTTGGAAGGAGGTGCCTGGAACTCAGGGCTCCACGCACCCGTGCCGGGGAGGGTTAGCTTCGTGACACTAGAGCTGGTGCGAGAGGTGCCTCTGCGCGAAGCCGTTTCTCTCGCCCTGTGATTCAGGGGAATCCTTTCCTAGGCCCTCACGCAGACACCCTGAAAGTGTTGCCAGCCTCCGGAACCGTGATGCTGTTACAGCACGGTCCCTCTCCACTACTGTTAGCTAGAGTCGGTCACTCTACTGCCTGGCTTCTCCGTGCTAGGGCTTAGGTACCTAGGTCTCCAGGCAGGCCCACAGGGGAGAGCAGTGCTAACCTCCTCACACAAGAGTGAGGTCGAGAGACCAGCCTTCCTTACAGGCCTGTTTCTCGGTCAGAGTCACGTTTAGGTCCATCGCTCATGCTTTCACACAAACACCCCACAGGTGAAATGTGCGCTCAGGAAGGGCGTTCGTGGCGGAGACTCGGGGCCTCTAGCCTTTGGTTCCTTGGCGTTCGGCGGATGGCACTTCGGACTAAACGCACACAGAGACAGACGGCCTGGCCTCAGGAAAGAGGTGTTGCGTCCAGAGGCGCCTTGGGCCCCTGCTTCTTTCTCCCTTGGAATTCCGCTGGGACCCACTCCCCAGCTGGGCACACAAGCACGGTTGAACAGGTGGCCGCTCCCCGTGGAGAGGGGACGGGAGCTACAGCTGTGCTGCTTTCCAGGCTCCTTTCTTCCAAGTCAGGGTTGAGCGGCGAGAGTTCCCGAGCCACGGGGAGCAGTGTAGAGGTAGCAGCTCCGGGTAGCAAGAGCAGAGCCGAGAGGTGCCTTCCGCAACGGCCTGTTTCTCACCTGCCTTTGGCGCATGGAACCCGTTCCCCAGGCTCTCCCGCCCGGACACCGTACACTGCCTCCTCCCGCAGAGACGTCGGCGGCAGCTACAGCACGGATTCTCTACACTGTGTGTGCTTCGCGTTCTTCCCCTAGCAATGAGACTTGCATGCCAAAGCGGGGCCGCAGACCCGGCTTCACGAGCCGAGCGGGGGGCCGTGTTCTGCCTTCTGCCGCCGCCTGAGTCTCACTCCGAAAATGGTCTGGGTTTCGCTGGCAGCGCGCGGCCGCAGGCACACGGCAGAATGCTTCCACCCTCCGCAACGGCTGTCCCGGGAGGACCCAGGATGCTCTCCAGTGTGGTTCCGGCGAGTCAGGTGGTTGTTTTGCGGCCTGCACTCGCACACGGGGCAACGGTCCTGGGCCCCACAACAAGAGCCGAGCAGGAGGCGACTCTTCGGCCCGGGCCTCTTGCTCGCTCTGGTGGGCTTTAGGGAGGCCGTTCCCAGAGCTCTCAGCCACAGGACACAGTAGAGCGCGCCCTCTAACCCAGTGACTGGCGGGAGCTTGAGGCACGTTACCTGCCCAGATTTCTACCTTCAAAGGAGGTGCCTGGAACTCAGGGCTCCACGCACCCGTGCCGTGGGAGGGCTAGCTTCGTGACACTAGAGCTGGTGCGAGAGGTGCCTCTGCGCGAAGCCGTTTCTCTCGCCCTGTGATTCAGGGGAATCGTTTCCTAGGCTCTCACAGAGACACCCTGAAAGTGTTGCCAGCCTCCGGAACCGTGATGCTGTCTACAGCACGGTCCCTCTCCACTGCTGTTAGCTAGAGTCGGTCACTCTACAACCTGGTTTCTCCGTGCTAGTGCTTAGGTACCTAGGTCTCCAGGCAGGCCCACAGGGGAGAGCAGTGCTAACCTCCTCACACAAGAGAGGGGTCGAGATAGCAGCCTTCCTTACAGGCCTGTTTCTCGGTCAGAGTCACGTTTAGGTTCCATCGCTCACGCTTTCACACAAACACCCCACAAGTGAAGTGTGCGCTCAGGAAGGGCGTTCGTGCCGGAGGGTCGCGGCCTCTAGCCTTTGGTTCCTTGGCGTTAGGCGGATAGCAGTTCGGACTAAACGCACACAGGGCCAGACGGCCTGGCCTCAGGAAAGAGGTGTTGCGTCCAGAGGCGCCTTGGGCCCCTGCTTCTTTCTCCCTTGGAATTCCGCTGAGACTCACTCCCCAGCTGGGCACACAAGCACGGTTGAACAGGTGGCCGCGCCCCGTGGAGAGGGGACGGGAGCTACAGCTGTGCTGCTTTCCAGGCTGCTTTCTTCCAAGTCAGGGTGGAGCGGCGAGAGTTCCCGAGCCACGGGGAGCAGTGTAGAGGTAGCAGCTCCGGGTAGCAAGAGCTGAGCCGAGGGGTGCCTTCCGCAACGGCCTGTCTCACCTGGCTTTGGCACATGGAACACGTTCCCCAGGCTCTCTCGCCCGGACACCGTACACTGCCTCCTCCCTCAGAGACGTCGGCGGCAGCTACAGCACGGATTCTCTACACTGTGTGTGCTTCGCGTTCTTCCCCTAGCAATGAGACTTGCATGCCAAAGCGGGGCCGCAGACCCGGCTTCATGAGCCGAGCGGGGGGCCGTGTTCTGCCTTCTGCCGCCGCCTGAGTCTCACTCCGAAAATGGTCTGGGACTCGCTGGCAGTGCACGGCCTCATGCACACGGCAGAATGCTTCCATTCTCAGCAACGGCTGTCCCGGCTGGAGCCAGGATGCTCTCCAGTGTGGTTCCTGCCATTCAGGGGCTGGTTTTGCGGCCTGCATTCACACACGGGGCAACGGTCCTGGGCCCAGCAACAAGAGCCGAGCCAAGAGGCGTGTCTTCGGACCAGGGTTCTTGCTCGATCGGGTGGGCTTTAGGGAGGCCGTTCCCAGAGCTCTCAGCCACAGTAACATAGAGCGCGCCCTTTAACCCAGTGACCGGCGGGAGCTTAAGGCACGGTATCTGCCCAGATTTCTGCCTTCGAAGGAGGTGCCTGGAACTCAGGGCTCCACGCACCCTTGCCGGAGGAGTGCTAGCTTCGTGACCCTAGAGCTGGTGCGAGAGGTGCCTCTGCGCGAAGCCGGTTCTCTCGCCCTGTGATTCAGGGGAATCGTTTCCTAGGCCCTCACGCAGACACCCTGAAAGTGTTGCCACCCTCCGGAACCGTGATGCTGTCACAGCACGGTCCCTCTCCACTACTGTTAGCTAGTGTACGGTCACTCTACTGCCTGGCTTCTCCGTGCTAGGGCTTAGGTACCTAGGTCTGCAGGCAGGCCCACAGGGGAGAGCAGTGCTAACCTCTTCACACAAGAGAGGGGTCGAGAGAGCAGCCTTCCTTACAGGCCTGTTTCACGGTCAGAGTCACCTTTAGGTTCCATCGCTCACGCTTTCACACAAACACCCCACAGGTGAAGTGTGCGCTCAGGAAGGGCATTCGTGGCGGAGGCTCGGGGCCTCTAGCCTTTGGACCCTTGGCGTTCGACGGATGGCAGTTGGGACTCAACGCACACAGGGCCAGACGGCCTGGCCTCAGGAAAGAGGTGTTGCGTCCAGAGGCGCCTTGGGCCCCTGCTTCTTTCTCCCTTGGAATTCCGCTGGGACCCACTCCCCAGCTGTGTACATAAGAACGGTTGAACTGGTGGCCGCGCCCTGTGGAGAGGGGACGGGAGCTACAGCTGTGCTGCTTTCCAGGCTGCTTTCTTCCAAATCAGGGTGGAGCGGCGAGAGTTCCCGAGCCACGGGGAGCCGAGTAGAGGCGGCAGCTCCGGGGAGCAAGTGCGGAGCCCAGAGGTGCCTTCCGCAAGGGCCTGTTTCTCACCTGCCTTTGGCGCATGGAACCCGTTCCCCAGACTCTCGCGCCCGGACACCGTACACTGCCTCCTCCCGCAGAGACGTCGGCGGCAGCTACAGCACGGATTCTCTACACTGTGTGTGCTTCGCGTTCTTCCCCTAGCAATGAGACTTGCATGCCAAAGCGGGGCCGCAGACCCGGCTTCACGAGCCGAGCGGGGGGCCGTGTTCTGCCTTCTGCCGCCGCCTGAGTCTCACTCCGAAAATGGTCTGGGTTTCGCTGGCAGCGCACGGCCGCAGGCACACGGCAGAATGCTTCCACCCTCCGCAACGGCTGTCCCGGCAGGACCCAGGATGCTCTCCAGTGTGGTTCCTGCGAGTCAGGTGGTTGTTTTGTGGCCTGCACTCGCACACGGGGCAACGGTCCTGGGCCCCACAACAAGAGCCGAGCAGGAGGCGACTCTTCGGCCCGGGCCTCTTGCTCGCTCCGGTGGGCTTTAGGGAGGCCGTTCCCAGAGCTCTCAGCCACAGGACACAGTAGAGCGCGCCCTCTAACCCAGTGACCGGCGGGAGCTTGAGGCACGGTATCTGCCCAGATTTCTGCCTTCAAAGGAGGTGCCTGGAACTCAGGGCTCCACGCACCGATGCCGGGGGAGAGCCAGCTTCGTGACCCTAGAGCTGGTGCGAGAGGTGCCTCTGCGCGAAGCCGTTTCTCTCGCCCTGTGATTCAGGGGAATCGTTTCCTAGGCTCTCACGCAGACACACTGAAAGTGTTGCCAACCTCCGGAACCGTGATGCTGTCTCCAGCACGGTCCCTCTCCACTGCTGTTTGCCAGTGTTCGGTCACTCTACACCCTGGTTTCTCCGTGCTAGTGCTTAGGTACCTAGGTCTCCAGGCAGGCCCACAGGGGAGAGCAGTGCTAACCTCCTCACACAAGAGTGGGGTCGAGATAGCAGCCTTCCTTACAGGCCTGTTTCTCGGTCAGAGTCACCTTTAGGTTCCATCGCTCATGCTTTCACACAAATACCCCACAGGTGAAGTGTGCTCTCAGGCAGGGCATTCTTGGCGCAGGCTCGGGGCCTCTGGCGTTTGGTTCCTTGGCGTTAGGCGGTTAGCAGTTCGGACTGAACGCACACAGGGCCAGACGACCTAGCTTCAGGAAAGAGGTGTTGCGTCCCGAGGCGCCTTGGGCCCCTGCTTCTTTCTCCCTTGGAATTCCGCTGGGACTCACTCCCCAGCTGGGCACACAAGCACGGTTGAACAGGTGGCCGCGCCCCGTGGAGAGGGGACGGGAGCTACAGCTGTGCTGCTTTCCAGGCTGCTTTCTTCCAAGTCAGGGTGGAGCGGCGAGAGTTCCCGAGCCACGGGGAGCAGTGTAGAGGTAGCAGCTCCGGGTAGCAAGAGCTGAGCCGAGGGGTGCCTTCCGCAACGGCCTGTCTCACCTGGCTTTGGCACATGGAACCCGTTCCCCAGGCTCTCTCGCCCGGACACCGTACACTGCCTCCTCCCTCAGAGACGTCGGCGGCAGCTACAGGACGGATTCTCTACACTGTGTTTGCTTCGCGTCCTTCCGCTGGCAATGAGACTTGCATGCCAAAGCGGGGCCGCAGGCCCGGCTTCACGAGCCGAGCGGGGGGGCCGTGTTCTGCCTTCTGCCGCCGCCTGAGTCTCACTCCGAAAATGGTCTGGGACTCGCTCCAGCGCACGGCTGCAGGCACACGGCAGAATGCTTCCACCCTCCGTAACGGCTGTCTCGGGTAGAGCCAGGATGCTCTCCAGTGTGGTTCCTGCGAGTCAGGTGTTGGTTTCGCGGCCTGCACTCGCACACGGGGCAAGGGTCCTGGGCCCAGCAACAAGAGCCGAGCCAAAAGGCGTGTCTTCGTCCCCGGGCTCTTGCTCGCTCGGGTGGTCTTTAGGGAGGCCGTTCCCCGAGCTCTCAGCCACAGTACAGAGTAGAGCGCGCCCTCTAACCCTGTGACCGGCGGGAGCTTGAGGCACGGTAATTGCCCAGATTTCTGCCTTGGAAGGAGGTGCCTGGAACTCAGGGCTCCACGCACCCGTGCCGGGGAGGGTTAGCTTCGTGACACTAGAGCTGGTGCGAGAGGTGCCTCTGCGCGAAGCCGTTTCTCTCGCCCTGTGATTCAGGGGAATCCTTTCCTAGGCCCTCACGCAGACACCCTGAAAGTGTTGCCAGCCTCCGGAACCGTGATGCTGTTACAGCACGGTCCCTCTCCACTGCTGTTAGCTAGAGTCGGTCACTCTATAGCCTGGCTTCTCCGTGCTAGGGCTTAGGTACCTAGGTCTCCAGGCAGGCCCACAGGGGAGAGCAGTGCTAACCTCCTCACACAAGAGTGAGGTCGAGAGACCAGCCTTCCTTACAGGCCTGTTTCTCGGTCAGAGTCACGTTCAGGTCCATCGCTCATGCTTTCACACAAACACCCCACAGGTGAAATGTGCGCTCAGGAAGGGCGTTCGTGGCGGAGACTCGGGGCCTCTAGCCTTTGGTTCCTTGGCGTTCGGCGGATGGCACTTCGGACTAAACGCACACAGAGACAGACGGCCTGGCCTCAGGAAAGAGGTGTTGCGTCCAGAGGCGCCTTGGGCCCCTGCTTCTTTCTCCCTTGGAATTCCGCTGGGACCCACTCCCCAGCTGGGCACACAAGCACGGTTGAACAGGTGGCCGCTCCCCGTGGAGAGGGGACGGGAGCTACAGCTGTGCTGCTTTCCAGGCTCCTTTCTTCCAAGTCAGGGTTGAGCGGCGAGAGTTCCCGAGCCACGGGGAGCAGTGTAGAGGTAGCAGCTCCGGGTAGCAAGAGCAGAGCCGAGAGGTGCCTTCCGCAACGGCCTGTTTCTCACCTGGCTTTGGCGCATGGAACCCGTTCCCCAGGCTCTCGCGCCCGGACAACGTACACTGCCTCCTCCCGCAGAGAGGTCGGCGGGAGCTACAGCACGGATTCTCTACACTGTGTGTGCTTCGCGTTCTTCCCCTAGCAATGTGACTTGCATGCCAAAGCGGGGCCGCAGACCCGGCTTCATGAGCCGAGCGGGGGGCCGTGTTCTGCCTTCTGCCGCCGCCTGAGTCTCACTCCGAAAATGGTCTGGGACTCGCTGGCAGCGCACGGCCTCATGCACACGGCAGAATGCTTCCATTCTCAGCAACGGCTGTCCCGGCTGGAGCCAGGATGCTCTCCAGTGTGGTTCCTGCCATTCAGGGGCTGGTTTTGCGGCCTGCATTCACACACGGGGCAACGGTCCTGGGCCCAGCAACAAGAGCCGAGCCAAGAGGCGTGTCTTCGGACCCGGGGTCTTGCTCGATCGGGTGGGCTTTAGGGAGGCCGTTCCCAGAGCTCTCAGCCACAGTAACATAGAGCGCGCCCTTAAACCCAGTGACCGGCGGGAGCTTAAGGCACGGTATCTGCCCAGATTTCTGCCTTTGAAGGAGGTGCCTGGAATTCAGGGATCCACGCACCCTTGCCGGGGAGAGCTAGCTTCGTGACACTAGAGCTGGTGCGAGAGGTGCCTCTGCGCGAAGCCGTTTCGCTCGCCCTGTGATTCAGGGGAATCGTTTCCTAGGCCCTCACGCAGACACCCTGAAAGTGTTGCCAGCCTCCGGAACCGTGATGCTGTCACAGCACGGTCCCTCTCCACTACTGTTAGCTAGTGTACGGTCACTCTACTGCCTGGCTTCTCCGTGCTAGGGCTTAGGTACCTAGGTCTGCAGGCAGGCCCACAGGGGAGAGCAGTGCTAACCTCTTCACACAAGAGAGGGGTCGAGAGAGCAGCCTTCCTTACAGGCCTGTTTCACGGTCAGAGTCACCTTTAGGTTCCATTGCTCATGCTTTCACACAAACACCCCACAGGTGAAGTGTGCGCTCAGGAAGGGCATTCGTGGCGGAGGCTCGGGGCCTCTAGCCTTTGGACCCTTGGCGTTCGACGGATGGCAGTTGGGACTAAACGCACACAGGGCCAGACGGCCTGGCCTCAGGAAAGAGGTGTTGCGTCCAGAGGCGCCTTGGGCCCCTGCTTCTTTCTCCCTTGGAATTCCGCTGGGACCCACTCCCCAGCTGTGTACACAAGCACGGTTGAACTGGTGGCCGCGCCCTGTGGAGAGGGGACGGGAGCTACAGCTGTGCTGCTTTCCAGGCTGCTTTCTTCCAAATCAGGGTGGAGCGGCGAGAGTTCCCGAGCCACGGGGAGCAGTGTAGAGGGAGCAGCTCCGGGTAGCAAGAGCTGAGCCGAGAGGTGCCTTCCGCAACGGAATGTTTCTCACCTGCCTTTGGCGCATGGAACCCGTTCCCCAGGCTCTCGCGCCCGGACACCGTACACTGCCTCCTCCCGCAGAGACGTCGGCGGCAGCTACAGCACGGATTCTCTACACTGTGTGTGCTTCGCGTTCTTCCCCTAGCAATGAGACTTGCATGCCAAAGCGGGGCCGCAGACCCGGCTTCACGAGCCGAGCGGGGGGCCGTGTTCTGCCTTCTGCCGCCGCCTGAGTCTCACTCCGAAAATGGTCTGGGTCTCGCTGGCAGCGCACGGCCGCAGGCACACGGCAGAATGCTTCCACCCTCCGCAACGGCTGTCCCGGCAGGACCCAGGATGCTCTCCAGTGTGGTTCCTGCGAGTCAGGTGGTTGTTTTGCGGCCTGCACTCGCACACGGGGCAACGGTCCTGGGCCCCACAACAAGAGCCGAGCAGGAGGCGACTCTTCGGCCCGGGCCTCTTGCTCGCTCCGGTGGGCTTTAGGGAGGCCGTTCCCAGAGCTCTCAGCCACAGGACACAGTAGAGCGCGCCCTCTAACCCAGTGACCGGCGGGAGCTTGAGGCACGTTACCTGCCCAGATTTCTACCTTCAAAGGAGGTGCCTGGAACTCAGGGCTCCACGCACCCGTGCCGTGGGAGGGCTAGCTTCGTGACACTAGAGCTGGTGCGAGAGGTGCCTCTGCGCGAAGCCGTTTCTCTCGCCCTGTGATTCAGGGGAATCGTTTCCTAGGCCCACACGCAGACACCCTGAAAGTGTTGCCAGCCTCCGGAACCGTGATGCTGTCTACAGCACGGTCCCTCTCCACTGCTGTTAGCTAGGGTTCGGTCACTCTACAACCTGGCTTCTCCGTGCTAGTGCTTAGGTACCTAGGTCTCCAGGCAGGCCCACAGGGGAGAGCAGTGCTAACCTCCTCACACAAGAGTGGGGTCGAGATAGCAGCCTTCCTTACAGGCCTGTTTCTCGGTCAGAGTCACGTTTAGGTTCCATCGCTCACGCTTTCACACAAACACCCCACAAGTGAAGTGTGCGCTCAGGAAGGGCGTTCGTGCCGGAGGCTCGGGGCCTCTAGCCTTTGGTTCCTTGGCGTTAGGCGGATAGCAGTTCGGACTAAACGCACACAGGGCCAGACGGCCTGGCCTCAGGAAAGAGGTGTTGCGTCCAGAGGCGCCTTGGGCCCCTGCTTCTTTCTCCCTTGGAATTCCGCTGGGACCCACTCCCCAGCTGTGTACACAAGCACGGTTGAACTGGTGGCCGCGCCCTGTGGAGAGGGGACGGGAGCTACAGCTGTGCTGCTTTCCAGGCTGCTTTCTTCCAAATCAGGGTGGAGCGGCGAGAGTTCCCGAGCCACGGGGAGCAGTGTAGAGGGAGCAGCTCCGGGTAGCAAGAGCTGAGCCGAGAGGTGCCTTCCGCAACGGAATGTTTCTCACCTGCCTTTGGAGCATGGAACCCGTTCCGCAGGCTCTCGCGCCCGGACACCGTACACTGCCTCCTCCCGCAGAGACGTCGGCGGCAGCTACAGCACGGATTCTCTAGACTGTGTGTGCTTCGCGTTCTTCCCCTAGCAATGAGACTTGCATGCCAAAGCGGGGCCGCAGACCCGGCTTCACGAGCCGAGCGGGGGGCCGTGTTCTGCCTTCTGCCGCCGCCTGAGTCTCACTCCGAAAATGGTCTGGGTTTCGCTGGCAGCGCACGGCCGCAGGCCCACGGCAGAATGCTTCCACCCTCCGCAACGGCTGTCCCGGCAGGACCCAGGATGCTCTCCAGTGTGGTTCCTGCGAGGCAGGTGGTTGTTTTGCGGCCTGCACTCGCACACGGGGCAACGGTCCTGGGCCCCACAACAAGAGCCGAGCAGGAGGCGACTCTTCGGCCCGGGCCTCTTGCTCGCTCTGGTGGGCTTTAGGGAGGCCGTTCCCAGAGCTCTCAGCCACAGGACACAGTAGAGCGCGCCCTCTAACCCAGTGACCGGCGGGAGCTTGAGGCACGTTACCTGCCCAGATTTCTACCTTCAAAGGAGGTGCCTGGAACTCAGGGCTCCACGCACCCGTGCTGGAGGAGTGTCTGCTTCGTGACCCTGGAGCTGGTGCGAGAGGTGCCTCTGCGCGAAGCCGTTTCTCTCGCCCTGTGATGTAGGGGAATCGTTTCCTAGGCTCTCACAGAGACACACTGAAAGTGTTGCCACCCTTCAGAACCGTGATGCTGTCTACAGCACGGTCCCTCTCCACTGCTGTTAGCTAGTGTTCGGTCACTCTACACCCTGGTTTCTCCGTGCTAGTGGTTAGGTACCTAGGTCTCCAGGCAGGCCCCCAGGGTAGAGCAGTGCTCACTTCCTCACACAAGAGAGCGGTCGAGAGAGCAGCCTTCCTTACAGGCCTGTTTCTCGGTCAGAGTCACGTTTAGGTTCCATCGCTCACGCTTTCACACAAACACCCCACAAGTGAAGTGTGCGCTCACGAAGGGCGTTCGTGCCGGAGGGTCGGGGCCTCTAGCCTTTGGTTCCTTGGCGTTAGGCGGATAGCAGTTCGGACTAAACGCACACAGGGCCAGACGGCCTGGCCTCAGGAAAGAGGTGTTGCGTCCAGAGGCGCCTTGGGCCCCTGCTTCTTTCTCCCTTGGAATTCCGCTGAGACTCACTCCCCAGCTGGGCACACAAGCACGGTTGAACAGGTGGCCGCGCCCCGTGGAGAGGGGACGGGAGCTACAGCTGTGCTGCTTTCCAGGCTGCTTTCTTCCAAGTCAGGGTGGAGCGGCGAGAGTTCCCGAGCCACGGGGAGCAGTGTAGAGGTAGCAGCTCCGGGTAGCAAGAGCTGAGCTGACGGGTGCCTTCCGCAACGGCCTGTCTCACCTGGCTTTGGCACATGGAACCCGTTCCCCAGGCTCTCTCGCCCGGACACCGTACACTGCCTCCTCCCTCAGAGACGTCGGCGGCAGCTACAGGACGGATTCTCTACACTGTGTTTGCTTCGCGTCCTTCCGCTGGCAATGAGACTTGCATGCCAAAGCGGGGCCGCAGGCCCGGCTTCACGAGCCGAGCGGGGGGCCGTGTTCTGCCTTCTGCCGCCGCCTGAGTCTCACTCCGAAAATGGTCTGGGACTCGCTCCAGCGCACGGCTGCAGGCACACGGCAGAATGCTTCCACCCTCCGTAACGGCTGTCTCGGGTAGAGCCAGGATGCTCTCCAGTGTGGTTCCTGCGAGTCAGGTGTTGGTTTCGCGGCCTGCACTCGCACACGGGGCAAGGGTCCTGGGCCCAGCAACAAGAGCCGAGCCAAAAGGCGTGTCTTCGTCCCCGGGCTCTTGCTCGCTCGGGTGGTCTTTAGGGAGGCCGTTCCCCGAGCTCTCAGCCACAGTACAGAGTAGAGCGCGCCCTCTAACCCTGTGACCGGCGGGAGCTTGAGGCACGGTAATTGCCCAGATTTCTGCCTTGGAAGGAGGTGCCTGGAACTCAGGGCTCCACGCACCCGTGCCGGGGAGGGTTAGCTTCGTGACACTAGAGCTGGTGCGGGAGGTGCCTCTGCGCGAAGCCGTTTCTCTCGCCCTGTGATTCAGGGGAATCCTTTCCTAGGCCCTCACGCAGACACCCTGAAAGTGTTGCCAGCCTCCGGAACCGTGATGCTGTTACAGCACGGTCCCTCTCCACTGCTGTTAGCTAGAGTCGGTCACTCTATAGGCTGGCTTCTCCGTGCTAGGGCTTAGGTACCTAGGTCTGCAGGCAGGCCCACAGGGGAGAGCAGTGCTAACCTCCTCACACAAGAGTGAGGTCGAGAGACCAGCCTTCCTTACAGGCCTGTTTCTCGGTCAGAGGAACGTTTAGGTTCCAGTGTTCATGCTTTCACACAAACACCCCACAGGTGATATGTGCGCTCAGGAAGGGCGTTCTCGGCGGAGGCTCGAGGCCTCTGGCTTTTGGTTCCTTGGCGTGAGGCGGATGGCTCTTCGGACTAAACGCACACAGAGACAGACGGCCTGGCCTCAGGAAAGAGGTGTTGCGTCCAGAGGCGCCTTGGGCCCCTGCTTCTTTCTCCCTTGGAATTCCGCTGGGACCCACTCCCCAGCTGGGCACACAAGCACGGTTGAACAGGTGGCCGCTCCCCGTGGAGAGGGGACGGGAGCTACAGCTGTGCTGCTTTCCAGGCTGCTTTCTTCCAAGTCAGGGTGGAGCGGCGAGAGTTCCCGAGCCACGGGGAGCAGTGTAGAGGTAGCAGCTCCGGGTAGCAAGAGCAGAGCCGAGAGGTGCCTTCCGCAACGGCCTGTTTCTCACCTGCCTTTGGCGCATGGAACCCGTTCCCCAGGCTCTCGCGCCCGGACACCGTACACTGCCTCCTCCCGCAGAGAGGTCGGCGGCAGCTACAGCACGGATTCTCTACACTGTGTGTGCTTCGCGTTCTTCCCCTAGCAATGAGACTTGCATGCCAAAGCGGGGCCGCAGACCCGGCTTCATGAGCCGAGCGGGGGGCCGTGTTCTGCCTTCTGCCGCCGCCTGAGTCTCACTCCGAAAATGGTCTGGGACTCGCTGGCAGCGCACGGCCTCATGCACACGGCAGAATGCTTCCACTCTCAGCAACGGCTGTCCCGGCTGGAGCCAGGATGCTCTCCAGTGTGGTTCCTGCCATTCAGGGGCTGGTTTTGCGGCCTGCATTCACACACGGGGCAACGGTCCTGGGCCCAGCAACAAGAGCCGAGCCAAGAGGCGTGTCTTCGGACCCGGGGTCTTGCTCGATCGGGTGGGCTTTAGGGAGGCCGTTCCCAGAGCTCTCAGCCACAGTAACATAGAGCGCGCCCTTTAACCCAGTGACCGGCGGGAGCTTAAGGCACGGTATCTGCCCAGATTTCTGCCTTTGAAGGAGGTGCCTGGAATTCAGGGCTCCACGCACCCTTGCCGGGGAGAGCTAGCTTCGTGACACTAGAGCTGGTGCGAGAGGTGCCTCTGCGCGAAGCCGTTTCGCTCGCCCTGTGATTCAGGGGAATCGTTTCCTAGGCCCTCACGCAGACACCCTGAAAGTGTTGCCACCCTCCGGAACCGTGATGCTGTCACAGCACGGTCCCTCTCCACTACTGTTAGCTAGTGTACGGTCACTCTACAGCCTGGCTTCTCCGTGCTAGTGGTTAGGTACCTAGGTCTGCAGGCAGGCCCACAGGGTAGAGCAGTGCTAACCTCCTCACACAAGAGAGGGGTCGAGAGAGCAGCCTTCCTTACAGGCCTGTTTCACGGTCAGAGTCACCTTTAGGTTCCATTGCTCACGCTTTCACACAAACACCCCACAGGTGAAGTGTGCGCTCAGGAAGGGCATTCGTGGCGGAGGCTCGGGGCCTCTAGCCTTTGGACCCTTGGCGTTCGACGGATGGCAGTTGGGACTCAACGCACACAGGGCCAGACGGCCTGGCCTCAGGAAAGAGGTGTTGCGTCCAGAGGCGCCTTGGGCCCCTGCTTCTTTCTCCCTTGGAATTCCGCTGAGACTCACTCCCCAGCTGGGCACACAAGCACGGTTGAACTGGTGGCCGCGCCCCGTGGAGAGGGGACGGGAGCTACAGCTGTGCTTGTACCCAGGCTGCTTTCTTCCAAGTCAGGGTGGAGCAGCGAGAGTTCCCGAGCCACGGGGAGCCGAGTAGAGGCAGCAGCTCCGGGGAGCAAGTGCTGAGCCGAGAGGTGCCTTCCGCAAGGGCCTGTTTCTCACCTGGCTTTGGCGTATGGAACCCGTTCCCCAGGCTCTCTCGCCCGGACACCGTACACTGCCTCCTCCCTCAGAGACGTCGGCGGCAGCTACAGCACGGATTCTCTACACTGTGTGTGCTTCGCGTTCTTCCCCTAGCAATGAGACTTGCATGCCAAAGCGGGGCCACAGGCCCGGCTTCACGAACGAAGCGGGGGGCCGTGTTCTGCCTTCTGCCGCCGCCTGAGTCTCACTCCGAAAATGGTCTGGGACTCGCTGGCAGTGCACGGCCTCATGCACACGGCAGAATGCTTCCATTCTCAGCAACGGCTGTCCCGGCTGGAGCCAGGATGCTCTCCAGTGTGGTTCCTGCGAGTCAGGGGCTGGTTTTGCGGCCTGCATTCACACACGGGGCAACGGTCCTGGGCCCAGCAACAAGAGCCGAGCCAAGAGGCGTGTCTTCGGACCCGGGTTCTTGCTCGATCGGGTGGGCTTTAGGGAGGCCGTTCCCAGAGCTCTCAGCCACAGTAACATAGAGCGCGCCCTTTTACCCAGTGACCGGCGGGAGCTTAAGGCACGGTATCTGCCCAGATTTCTGCCTTTGAAGGAGGTGCCTGGAATTCAGGGCTCCACGCACCCTTGCCGGAGGAGTGCTAGCTTCGTGACACTAGAGCTGGTGCGAGAGGTGCCTCTGCGCGAAGCCGTTTCGCTCGCCCTGTGATTCAGGGGAATCGTTTCCTAGGCCCTCACGCAGACACCCTGAAAGTGTTGCCAGCCTCCGGAACCGTGATGCTGTCACAGCACGGTCCCTCTCCACTACTGATAGCTAGTGTACGGTCACTCTACTGCCTGGCTTCTCCGTGCTAGGGCTTAGGTACCTAGGTCTGCAGGCAGGCCCACAGGGGAGAGCAGTGCTAACCTCTTCACACAAGAGAGGGGTCGAGAGAGCAGCCTTCCTTACAGGCCTGTTTCACGGTCAGAGTCACCTTTAGGTTCCATCGCTCACGCTTTCACACAAACACCCCACAGGTGAAGTGTGCGCTCAGGAAGGGCATTCGTGGCGGAGGCTCGGGGCCTCCTGCCTTTGGACCCTTGGCGTTCGACGGATGGCAGTTGGGACTAAACGCACACAGGGCCAGACGGCCTGGCCTCAGGAAAGAGGTGTTGCGTCCAGAGGCGCCTTGGGCCCCTGCTTCTTTCTCCCTTGGAATTCCGCTGGGACCCACTCCCCAGCTGTGTACATAAGCACGGTTGAACTGGTGGCCGCGCCCTGTGGAGAGGGGACGGGAGCTACAGCTGTGCTGCTTTCCAGGCTGCTTTCTTCCAAATCAGGGTGGAGCGGCGAGAGTTCCCGAGCCACGGGGAGCAGTGTAGAGGGAGCAGCTCCGGGTAGCAAGAGCTGAGCCGAGAGGTGCCTTCCGCAACGGAATGTTTCTCACCTGCCTTTGGCGCATGGAACCCGTTCCCCAGACTCTCGCGCCCGGACACCGTACACTGCCTCCTCCCGCAGAGACGTCGGCGGCAGCTACAGCACGGATTCTCTACACTGTGTGTGCTTCGCGTTCTTCCCCTAGCAATGAGACTTGCATGCCAAAGCGGGGCCGCAGACCCGGCTTCACGAGCCGAGCGGGGGGCCGTGTTCTGCCTTCTGCCGCCGCCTGAGTCTCACTCCGAAAATGGTCTGGGTTTCGCTGGCAGCGCACGGCCGCAGGCACACGGCAGAATGCTTCCACCCTCCGCAACGGCTGTCCCGGCAGGACCCAGGATGCTCTCCAGTGTGGTTCCTGCGAGGCAGGTGGTTGTTTTGCGGCCTGCACTCGCACACGGGGCAACGGTCCTGGGCCCCACAACAAGAGCCGAGCAGGAGGCGACTCTTCGGCCCGGGCCTCTTGCTCGCTCTGGTGGGCTTTAGGGAGGCCGTTCCCAGAGCTCTCAGCCACAGGACACAGTAGAGCGCGCCCTCTAACCCAGTGACCGGCGGGAGCTTGAGGCACGTTACCTGCCCAGATTTCTGCCTTCGAAGGAGGTGCCTGGAACTCAGGGCTCCACGCACCCGTGCCGGGGGAGTGCCAGCTTCGTGACCCTGGAGCTGGTGCGAGAGGTGCCTCTGCGCGAAGCCGTTTCTCTCGCCCTGTAATGTAGGGGAATCGTTTCCTAGGCTCTCACAGAGACACACTGAAAGTGTTGCCACCCTTCAGAACCGTGATGCTGTCTACAGCACGGTCCCTCTCCACTGCTGTTAGCTAGTGTTCGGTCACTCTACACCCTGGTTTGTCCGTGCTAGTGGTTAGGTACCTAGGTCTCCAGGCAGGCCCCCAGGGTAGAGCAGTGCTCACTTCCTCACACAAGAGAGCGGTCGAGGGAGCAGCCTTCCTTACAGGCCTGTTTCTCGGTCAGAGTAACGTTTAGGTTCCTTTGCTCGTGCTTTCACACAAACACCCCACAAGTGAAGTGTGCGCTCACGAAGGGCGTTCGTGCCGGAGGCTCGGGGCCTCTAGCCTTTGGTTCCTTGGCGTTAGGCGGTTAGCAGTTCGGACTGAACGCACACAGGGCCAGACGACCTAGCTTCAGGAATGCGGTGTTGCTTCGAGAGGCGCCTTGGGCCCCTGCTTCTTTCTCCCTTGGAATTCCGCTGGGACCCACTCCCCAGCTGGGCACACAAGCACGGTTGAACAGGTGGCCGCGCCCCGTGGAGAGGGGACGGGAGCTACAGCTGTGCTTGTACCCAGGCTGCTTTCTTCCAAGTCAGGGTGGAGCAGCGAGAGTTCCCGAGCCACGGGGAGCCGAGTAGAGGCGGCAGCTCCGGGTAGCAAGAGCTGAGCTGACGGGTGCCTTCCGCAACGGCCTGTCTCACCTGGCTTTGGCACATGGAACCCGTTCCCCAGGCTCTCTCGCCCGGACACCGTACACTGCCTCCTCCCTCAGAGACGTCGGCGGTAGCTACAGCACGGATTCTCCACACTGTTTCTGCTTCGCGTTCGTCCGCTAGCAAGGAGACTTGCATGCCAAAGCGGGGCCGCAGGCCCGGCTTCACGAACGAAGCGGGGGGCCGTGTTCTGGCCTCTGCCGCCGCCTGAGTCTCACTCCGAAAATGGTTTGGGACTCGCTCCAGCGCATGGCTGCAGGCACACGGCAGAATGCTTCCACCCTCCGTAACGGCTGTCTCGGGTAGAGCCAGGATGCTCTCCAGTGTGGTTCCTGCGAGTCAGGTGTTGGTTTCGCGGCCTGCACTCGCACACGGGGCAAGGGTCCTGGGCCCAGCAACAAGAGCCGAGCCAAAAGGCGTGTCTTCGTCCCCGGGCTCTTGCTCGCTCGGGTGGTCTTTAGGGGAGGCCGTTCCCCGAGCTCTCAGCCACAGTACAGAGTAGAGCGCGCCCTCTAACCCTGTGACCGGCGGGAGCTTGAGGCACGGTAATTGCCCAGATTTCTGCCTTGGAAGGAGGTGCCTGGAACTCAGGGCTCCACGCACCCGTGCCGGGGAGGGTTAGCTTCGTGACACTAGAGCTGGTGCGAGAGGTGCCTCTGCGCGAAGCCGTTTCTCTCGCCCTGTGATTCAGGGGAATCCTTTCCTAGGCCCTCACGCAGACACCCTGAAAGTGTTGCCAGCCTCCGGAACCGTGATGCTGTTACAGCACGGTCCCTCTCCACTGCTGTTAGCTAGAGTCGGTCACTCTATAGGCTGGCTTCTCCGTGCTAGGGCTTAGGTACCTAGGTCTGCAGGCAGGCCCACAGGGGAGAGCAGTGCTAACCTCCTCACACAAGAGTGAGGTCGAGAGACCAGCCTTCCTTACAGGCCTGTTTCTCGGTCAGAGTCACGTTTAGGTCCATCGCTCATGCTTTCACACAAACACCCCACAGGTGAAGTGTGCGCTCAGGAAGGGCATTCGTGGCGGAGGCTCGGGGCCTCTAGCCTTTGGACCCTTGGCGTTCGACGGATGGCAGTTGGGACTCAACGCACACAGGGCCAGACGGCCTGGCCTCAGGAAAGAGGTGTTGCGTCCAGAGGCGCCTTGGGCCCCTGCTTCTTTCTCCCTTGGAATTCCGCTGGGACCCACTCCCCAGCTGTGTACACAAGCACGGTTGAAATGGTGGCCGCGCCCCGTGGTGAGGGGACGGGAGCTACAGCTGTGCTGCTTTCCAGGCTGCTTTCTTCCAAGTCAGGGTGGAGCGGCGAGAGTTCCCGAGCCACGGGGAGCAGTGTAGAGGTAGCAGCTCCGGGTAGCAAGAGCTGAGCTGACGGGTGCCTTCCGCAACGGCCTGTCTCACCTGGCTTTGGCACATGGAACCCGTTCCCCAGGCTCTCTCGCCCGGACACCGTACACTGCCTCCTCCCTCAGAGACGTCGGCGGCAGCTACAGGACGGATTCTCTACACTGTGTTTGCTTCGCGTCCTTCCGCTGGCAATGAGACTTGCATGCCAAAGCGGGGCCGCAGGCCCGGCTTCACGAGCCGAGCGGGGGGCCGTGTTCTGCCTTCTGCCGCCGCCTGAGTCTCACTCCGAAAATGGTCTGGGACTCGCTCCAGCGCACGGCTGCAGGCACACGGCAGAATGCTTCCACCCTCCGTAACGGCTGTCTCGGGTAGAGCCAGGATGCTCTCCAGTGTGGTTCCTGCGAGTCAGGTGTTGGTTTCGCGGCCTGCACTCGCACACGGGGCAAGGGTCCTGGGCCCAGCAACAAGAGCCGAGCCAAAAGGCGTGTCTTCGTCCCCGGGCTCTTGCTCGCTCGGGTGGTCTTTAGGGAGGCCGTTCCCCGAGCTCTCAGCCACAGTACAGAGTAGAGCGCGCCCTCTAACCCTGTGACCGGCGGGAGCTTGAGGCACGGTAATTGCCCAGATTTCTGCCTTGGAAGGAGGTGCCTGGAACTCAGGGCTCCACGCACCCGTGCCGGGGAGGGTTAGCTTCGTGACACTATAGCTGGTGCGAGAGGGGCCTCTACGCGAAGCCGTTTCTCTCGCCCTGTGATTCAGGGGAATCCTTTCCTAGGCCCTCACGCAGACACCCTGAAAGTGTTGCCAGCCTCCGGAACCGTGATGCTGTTACAGCACGGTCCCTCTCCACTGCTGTTAGCTAGAGTCGGTCACTCTATAGGCTGGCTTCTCCGTGCTAGGGCTTAGGTACCTAGGTCTGCAGTCAGGCCCACAGGGGAGAGCAGTGCTAACCTCCTCACACAAGAGTGAGGTCGAGAGACCAGCCTTCCTTACAGGCCTGTTTTCTCGGTCAGAGGAACGTTTAGGTTCCAGTGTTCATGCTTTCACACAAACACCCCACAGGTGATATGTGCGCTCAGGAAGGGCGTTCTCGGCGGAGGCTCGAGGCCTCTGGCTTTTGGTTCCTTGGCGTGAGGCGGATGGCTCTTCGGACTAAACGCACACAGAGACAGACGGCCTGGCTTCAGGAAAGAGGTGTTGCGTCCAGAGGCGCCTTGGGCCCCTGCTTCTTTCTCCCTTGGAATTCCGCTGGGACCCACTCCCCAGCTGGGCACACAAGCACGGTTGAACAGGTGGCCGCGCCCCGTGGAGAGGGGACGGGAGCTACAGCTGTGCTTGTACCCAGGCTGCTTTCTTCCAAGTCAGGGTGGAGCAGCGAGAGTTCCCGAGCCACGGGGAGCCGAGTAGAGGCGGCAGCTCCGGGGAGCAAGTGCTGAGCCGAGAGGTGCCTTCCGCAACGGCCTGTTTCTCACCTGGCTTTGGCGTATGGAACGCGCTCCCCAGGCTTTCGCGCCCGGACACCGTACCCTGCTTCCTCCCGCAGAGAGGTCGGCGGTAGCTACAGCACGGATTCTCCACACTGTGTGTGCTTCGCGTTCTTCCCCTAGCAATGAGACTTGCATGCCAAAGCGGGGCCGCAGACCCGGCTTCACGAGCCGAGCGGGGGGCCGTGTTCTGCCTTCTGCCGCCGCCTGAGTCTCACTCCGAAAATGGTCTGGGACTCGCTGGCAGCGCACGGCCTCATGCACACGGCAGAATGCTTCCACTCTCAGCAACGGCTGTCCCGGCTGGAGCCAGGATGCTCTCCAGTGTGGTTCCTGCCATTCAGGGGCTGGTTTTGCGGCCTGCATTCACACACGGGGCAACGGTCCTGGGCCCAGCAACAAGAGCCGAGCCAAGAGGCGTGTCTTCGGACCCGGGGTCTTGCTCGATCGGGTGGGCTTTAGGGAGGCCGTTCCCAGAGCTCTCAGCCACAGTAACATAGAGCGCGCCCTTTAACCCAGTGACCGGCGGGAGCTTAAGGCACGGTATCTGCCCAGATTTCTGCCTTGAAGGAGGTGCCTGGAATTCAGGGCTCCACGCACCGATGCCGGAGGAGTGCCAGCTTCGTGACCCTAGAGCTGGTGCGAGAGGTGCCTCTGCGCGAAGCCGGTTCTCTCGCCCTGTGATTCAGGGGAATCGTTTCCTAGGCCCTCACGCAGACACCCTGAAAGTGTTGCCAGCCTCCGGAACCGTGATGCTGTCACAGCACGGTCCCTCTCCACTACTGATAGCTAGTGTACGGTCACTCTACTGCCTGGCTTCTCCGTGCTAGGGCTTAGGTACCTAGGTCTGCAGGCAGGCCCACAGGGGAGAGCAGTGCTAACCTCTTCACACAGGAGAGGGGTCGAGGGAGCAGCCTTCCTTACAGGCCTGTTTCACGGTCAGAGTCACCTTTAGGTTCCATCGCTCACGCTTTCACACAAACACCCCACAGGTGAAGTGTGCGCTCAGGAAGGGCATTCGTGGCGGAGGCTCGGGGCCTCTAGCCTTTGGACCCTTGGCGTTCGACGGATGGCAGTTGGGACTCAACGCACACAGGGCCAGACGGCCTGGCCTCAGGAAAGAGGTGTTGCGTCCAGAGGCGCCTTGGGCCCCTGCTTCTTTCTCCCTTGGAATTCCGCTGAGACTCACTCCCCAGCTGGGCACACAAGCACGGTTGAACAGGTGGCCGCGCCCCGTGGAGAGGGGACGGGAGCTACAGCTGTGCTTGTACCCAGGCTGCTTTCTTCCAAATCAGGGTGGAGCAGCGAGAGTTCCCGAGCCACGGGGAGCCGAGTAGAGGCGGCAGCTCCGGGGAGCAAGTGCTGAGCCGAGGGGTGCCTTCCGCAACGGCCTGTCTCACCTGGCTTTGGCGCATGGAACCCGTTCCCCAGGCTCTCTCGCCCGGACACCGTACACTGCCTCCTCCCTCAGAGACGTCGGCGGCAGCTACAGCACGGATTCTCTACACTGTGTGTGCTTCGCGTTCTTCCCCTAGCAATGAGACTTGCATGCCAAAGCGGGGCCGCAGACCCGGCTTCACGAGCCGAGCGGGGGGCCGTGTTCTGCCTTCTGCCGCCGCCTGAGTCTCACTCCGAAAATGGTCTGGGACTCGCTGGCAGCGCACGGCCTCATGCACACGGCAGAATGCTTCCACTCTCAGCAACGGCTGTCCCGGCTGGAGCCAGGATGCTCTCCAGTGTGGTTCCTGCCATTCAGGGGCTGGTTTTGCGGCCTGCATTCACACACGGGGCAACGGTCCTGGGCCCAGCAACAAGAGCCGAGCCAAGAGGCGTGTCTTCGGACCCGGGGTCTTGCTCGATCGGGTGGGCTTTAGGGAGGCCGTTCCCAGAGCTCTCAGCCACAGTAACATAGAGCGCGCCCTTTTACCCAGTGACCGGGGGGAGCTTAAGGCACGGTATCTGCCCAGATTTCTGCCTTCGAAGGAGGTGCCTGGAACTCAGGGCTCCACGCACCCTTGCCGGAGGAGTGCTAGCTTCGTGACCCTAGAGCTGGTGCGAGAGGTGCCTCTGCGCGAAGCCGTTTCTCTCGCCCTGTGATTCAGGGGAATCGTTTCCTAGGCCCTCACGCAGACACCCTGAAAGTGTTGCCAGCCTCCGGAACCGTGATGCTGTTACAGCACGGTCCCTCTCCACTACTGTTAGCTAGTGTACGGTCACTCTACTGCCTGGCTTCTCCGTGCTAGGGCTTAGGTACCTAGGTCTGCAGGCAGGCCCACAGGGGAGAGCAGTGCTAACCTCTTCACACAAGAGAGGGGTCGAGAGAGCAGCCTTCCTTACAGGCCTGTTTCACGGTCAGAGTCACCTTTAGGTTCCATTGCTCATGCTTTCACACAAAGACCCCCACAGGTGAAGTGTGCGCTCAGGAAGGGCATTCGTGGCGGAGGCTCGGGGCCTCCTGCCTGTGGACCCTTGGCGTTCGACGGATGGCAGTTGGGACTAAACGCACACAGGGCCAGACGGCCTGGCCTCAGGAAAGAGGTGTTGCGTCCAGAGGCGCCTTGGGCCCCTGCTTCTTTCTCCCTTGGAATTCCGCTGGGACCCACTCCCAGCTGTGTACATAAGCACGGTTGAACAGGTGGCCGCGCCCCGTGGAGAGGGGACGGGAGCTACAGCTGTGCTTGTACCCAGGCTGCTTTCTTCCAAATCAGGGTGGAGCGGCGAGAGTTCCCGAGCCACGGGGAGCAGTGTAGAGGGAGCAGCTCCGGGTAGCAAGAGCTGAGCCGAGAGGTGCCTTCCGCAACGGAATGTTTCTCACCTGCCTTTGGCGCATGGAACTCGCTTCCCAGGCTTTCGCGCCCGGACACCGTACACTGCCTCCTCCCGCAGAGACGTCGGCGGCAGCTACAGCACGGATTCTCCACACTGTTTCTGCTTCGCGTTCGTCCGCTAGCAAGGAGACTTGCATGCCAAAGCGGGGCCGCAGGCCCGGCTTCACGAACGAAGCGGGGGGCCGTGTTCTGCCCTCTGCCGCCGCCTGAGTCTCACTCCGAAAATGGTCTGGGTTTCGCTGGCAGCGCACGGCCGCAGGCACACGGCAGAATGCTTCCACCCTCCGCAACGGCTGTCCCGGCAGGACCCAGGATGCTCTCCAGTGTGGTTCCTGCGAGGCAGGTGGTTGTTTTGCGGCCTGCACTCGCACACGGGGCAACGGTCCTGGGCCCCACAACAAGAGCCGAGCAGGAGGCGACTCTTCGGCCCGGGCCTCTTGCTCGCTCTGGTGGGCTTTAGGGAGGCCGTTCCAGAGCTCTCAGCCACAGGACACAGTAGAGCGCGCCCTCTCACCCAGGGACCGGTGGGAGCTTAAGGCACGTTATCTGCCCAGATTTCTGCCTTCGAAGGAGGTGCCTGGAACTCAGGGCTCCACGCACCGATGCCGGGGGAGAGCCAGCTTCGTGACCCTGGAGCTGCTACGAGAGGTGCCTCTGCGCGAAGCCGTTTCTCTCGCCCTGTGATTCAGGGGAATCGTTTCCTAGGCTCTCACGCAGACCCACTGAAAGTGTTTCCACCCTCCCGAACCGTGATGCTGTCTACAGCACGGTCCCTCTCCACTGCTGTTTGCCAGTGGTCGGTCACTCTACAGCCTGGCTTCTCCGTGCTAGTGCTTAGGTACCTAGGTCTCCAGGCAGGCCCACAGGGTAGAGCAGTGCTAACCTCCTCACACAAGAGAGCGGTCGAGAGAGCAGCCTTCCCTTACAGGCCTGTTTCTCGGTCAGAGTCACGTTTAGGTTCCATCGCTCACGCTTTCACACAAACACCCCACAAGTGAAGTGTGCGCTCAGGAAGGGCGTTCGTGCTGGAGGGTCGGGGCCTCTAGCCTTTGGTTCCTTGGCGTTAGGCGGATAGCAGTTCGGACTAAACGCACACAGGGCCAGACGGCCTGGCCTCAGGAAAGAGGTGTTTCGTCCAGAGGCGCCTTGGGCCCCTGCTTCTTTCTCCCTTGGAATTCCGCTGAGACTCACTCCCCAGCTGGGCACACAAGCACGGTTGAACAGGTGGCCGCGCCCGCGTGGAGAGGGGACGGGAGTTACAGCCTGTGCTGCTTTCCAGGCTGCTTTCTTCCAAGTCAGGGTGGAGCGGCGAGAGTTCCTGAGCCACGGGGAGCAGTGTAGAGGTAGCAGCTCCGGGTAGCAAGAGCTGAGCCGAGGGGTGCCTTCCGCAACGACCTGTCTCACCTGGCTTTGGCACATGGAACACGTTCCCCAGGCTCTCTCGCCCGGACACCGTACACTGCCTCCTCCCTCAGAGACGTCGGCGGGCAGCTACGCACGGATTCTCCACACTGTGTTTGCTTCGCGTCCTTCCGCTGGCAATGAGACTTGCATGCCAAAGCGGGGCCGCAGGCCCGGCTTCACGAGCGAGCGAGGGGCCGTGTTCTGCCTTCTGCCGCCGCCTGAGTCTCACTCCGAAAATGGTCTGGGACTCGCTCCAGCGCACGGCTGCAGGCACACGGCAGAATGCTTCCACCATCCGTAAACGGCTGTCTCGGGTAGAGCCAGGATGCTCTCCAGTGTGGTTCCTGCGAGTCAGGTGTTGGTTTCGCGGCCTGCACTCGCACACGGGGCAAGGGTCCTGGGCCCAGCAACAAGAGCCGAGCCAAAAGGCGTGTCTTCGTCCCCGGGCTCTTGCTCGCTCGGGTGGTCTTTAGGGAGGCCGTTCCCCGAGCTCTCAGCCACAGTACAGAGTAGAGCGCGCCCTCTAACCCTGTGACCGGCGGGAGCTTGAGGCACGGTAATTGCCCAGATTTCTGCCTTGGAAGGAGGTGCCTGGAACTCAGGGCTCCACGCACCCGTGCCGGGGAGGGTTAGCTTCGTGACACTAGAGCTGGTGCGAGAGGTTCCTCTGCGCGAAGCCGTTTCCTCTCGCCCTGTGATTCAGGGGAATCCTTTCCTAGGACCTCACGCAGACACCCTGAAAGTGTTGCCAGCCTCCGGAAACCGTGATGCTGTTACAGCACGGTCCCTCTCCACTGCTGTTAGCTAGAGTCGGTCACTCTATAGGCTGGCTTCTCCGTGCTAGGGCTTAGGTACCTAGGTCTGCAGGCAGGCCCACAGGGGAGAGCAGTGCTAACCTCCTCACACAAGAGTGAGGTCGAGAGACCAGCCTTCCTTACAGGCCTGTTTCTCGGTCAGAGTCACGTTTAGGTCCATCGCTCATGCTTTCACACAAACACCCCACAGGTGAAGTGTGCGCTCAGGAAGGGCATTCGTGGCGGAGGCTCGGGGCCTCTAGCCTTTGGACCCTTGGCGTTCGACGGATGGCAGTTGGGACTCAACGCACACAGGGCCAGACGGCCTGGCCTCAGGAAAGAGGTGTTGCGTCCAGAGGCGCCTTGGGCCCCTGCTTCTTTCTCCCTTGGAATTCCGCTGGGACCCACTCCCCAGCTGTGTACACAAGCACGGTTGAAATGGTGGCCGCGCCCTGTGGAGAGGGGACGGGAGCTACAGCTGTGCTGCTTTCCAGGCTGCTTTCTTCCAAATCAGGGTGGAGCGGCGAGAGTTCCCGAGCCACGGGGAGCAGTGTAGAGGGAGCAGCTCCGGGTAGCAAGAGCTGAGCCGAGAGGTGCCTTCCGCAACGGAATGTTTCTCACCTGCCTTTGGCGCATGGAACCCGTTCCCCAGGCTCTCCCGCCCGGACACCGTACACTGCCTCCTCCCGCAGAGACGTCGGCGGCAGCTACAGCACGGATTCTCTAGACTGTGTGTGCTTCGCGTTCTTCCCCTAGCAATGAGACTTGCATGCCAAAGCGGGGCCGCAGACCCGGCTTCACGAGCCGAGCGGGGGGCCGTGTTCTGCCTTCTGCCGCCGCCTGAGTCTCACTCCGAAAATGGTCTGGGTTTCGCTGGCAGCGCACGGCCGCAGGCACACGGCAGAATGCTTCCACCCTCCGCAACGGCTGTCCCGGAGGACCCAGGATGCTCTCCAGTGTGGTTCCTGCGAGTCAGGTGGTTGTTTTGCGGGCCTGCACTCGCACACGGGGCAACGGTCCTGGGCCCCACAACAAGAGCCGAGCAGGAGGCGACTCTTCGGCCCGGGCCTCTTGCTCGCTCTGGTGGGCTTTAGGGAGGCCGATTCCCAGAGCTCTCAGCCACAGGACACAGGTAGAGCGCGCCCTCTAACCCAGTGACCGGCGGGAGCTTGAGGCACGTTACCTGCCCAGATTTCTACCTTCAAAGGAGGTGCCTGGAACTCAGGGCTCCACGCACCCGTGCCGTGGGAGGGCTAGCTTCGTGACACTAGAGCTGGTGCGAGAGGTGCCTCTGCGCGAAGCCGTTTCTCTCGCCCTGTGATTCAGGGGAATCGTTTCCTAGGCCCACACGCAGACACCCTGAAAGTGTTGCCAGCCTCCGGAACCGTGATGCTGTCTACAGCACGGTCCCTCTCCACTGCTGTTAGCTAGAGTCGGTCACTCTACAACCTGGCTTCTCCGTGCTAGTGCTTAGGTACCTAGGTCTCCAGGCAGGCCCACAGGGGAGAGCAGTGCTAACCTCCTCACACAAGAGTGGGGTCGAGATAGCAGCCTTCCTTACAGGCCTGTTTCTCGGTCAGAGTCACGTTTAGGTTCCATCGCTCACGCTTTCACACAAACACCCCACAAGTGAAGTGTGCGCTCAGGAAGGGCGTTCGTGCCGGAGGGTCGGGGCCTCTAGCCTTTGGTTCCTTGGCGTTAGGCGGATAGCAGTTCGGACTAAACGCACACAGGGCCAGACGGCCTGGCCTCAGGAAAGAGGTGTTTCGTCCAGAGGGGCCTTGGGCCCCTGCTTCTTTCTCCCTTGGAATTCCGCTGAGACTCACTCCCCAGCTGGGCACACAAGCACGGTTGAACAGGTGGCCGCGCCCCGTGGAGAGGGGACGGGAGCTACAGCTGTGCTGCTTTCCAGGCTGCTTTCTTCCAAGTCAGGGTGGAGCGGCGAGAGTTCCCGAGCCACGGGGAGCAGTGTAGAGGTAGCAGCTCCGGGTAGCAAGAGCTGAGCCGAGGGGTGCCTTCCGCAACGGCCTGTCTCACCTGGCTTTGGCACATGGAACACGTTCCCCAGGCTCTCTCGCCCGGACACCGTACACTGCCTCCTCCCTCAGAGACGTCGGCGGCAGCTACAGCACGGATTCTCTACACTGTGTGTGCTTCGCGTTCTTCCCCTAGCAATGAGACTTGCATGCCAAAGCGGGGCCGCAGACCCGGCTTCATGAGCCGAGCGGGGGGCCGTGTTCTGCCTTCTGCCGCCGCCTGAGTCTCACTCGAAAATGGTCTGGGACTCGCTGGCAGTGCACGGCCTCATGCACACGGCAGAATGCTTCCATTCTCAGCAACGGCTGTCCCGGCTGGAGCCAGGATGCTCTCCAGTGTGGTTCCTGCCATTCAGGGCTGGTTTTGCGGCCTGCATTCACACACGGGGCAACGGTCCTGGGCCCAGCAACAAGAGCCGAGCCAAGAGGCGTGTCTTCGGACCCGGGTTCTTGCTCGATCGGGTGGGCTTTAGGGAGGCCGTTCCCAGAGCTCTCAGCCACAGTAACATAGAGCGCGCCCTTTAACCCAGTGACCGGCGGGAGCTTAAGGCACGGTATCTGCCCAGATTTCTGCCTTCGAAGGAGGTGCCTGGAACTCAGGGCTCCACGCACCCTTGCCGGAGGAGTGCTAGCTTCGTGACCCTAGAGCCGGTGCGAGAGGTGCCCCTGCGCGAAGCCGTTTCGCTCGCCCTGTGATTCAGGGGAATCGTTCCTAGGCCCTCACGCAGACACCCTGAAAGTGTTGCCAGCCTCCGGAACCGTGATGCTGTCACAGCACGGTCCCTCTCCACTACTGATAGCTAGTGTACGGTCACTCTACTGCCTGGCTTCTCCGTGCTAGGGCTTAGGTACCTAGGTCTGCAGGCAGGCCCACAGGGGAGAGCAGTGCTAACCTCTTCACACAAGAGAGGGGTCGAGAGAGCAGCCTTCCTTACAGGCCTGTTTCACGGTCAGAGTCACCTTTAGGTTCCATCGCTCACGCTTTCACACAAACACCCCACAGGTGAAGTGTGCGCTCAGGAAGGGCATTCGTGGCGGAGGCTCGGGCCTCTAGCCTTTGGACCCTTGGCGTTCGACGGATGGCAGTTGGGGACTCAACGCACACAGGGCCAGACGGCCTGGCCTCAGGAAAGAGGTGTTGCGTCCAGAGGCGCCTTGGGCCCCTGCTTCTTTCTCCCTTGGAATTCCGCTGGGACCCACTCCCCAGCTGTGTACATAAGCACGGTTGAAATGGTGGCCGCGCCCTGTGGAGAGGGGACGGGAACTACAGCTGTGCTGCTTTCCAGGCTGCTTTCTTCCAAATCAGGGTGGAGCGGCGAGAGTTCCCGAGCCACGGGGAGCAGTGCAGAGGGAGCAGCTCCGGGTAGCAAGAGCTGAGCCGAGAGGTGCCTTCCGCAACGGAATGTTTCTCACCTGCCTTTGGCGCATGGAACCCGTTCCGCAGGCTCTCGTGCCCGGACACCGTACACTGCCTCCTCCCGCAGAGACGTCGGCGGCAGCTACAGCACGGATTCTCTACACTGTGTGTGCTTCGCGTTCTTCCCCTAGCAATGAGACTTGCATGCCAAAGCGGGGCCGCAGACCCGGCTTCACGAGCCGAGCGGGGGGCCGTGTTCTGCCTTCTGCCGCCGCCTGAGTCTCACTCCGAAAATGGTCTGGGTTTCGCTGGCAGCGCACGGCCGCAGGCCCACGGCAGAATGCTTCCACCCTCCGCAACGGCTGTCCCGGCAGGACCCAGGATGCTCTCCAGTGTGGTTCCTGCGAGGCAGGTGGTTGTTTTGCGGCCTGCACTCGCACACGGGGCAACGGTCCTGGGCCCCACAACAAGAGCCGAGCAGGAGGCGACTCTTCGGCCCGGGCCTCTTGCTCGCTCTGGTGGGCTTTAGGGAGGCCGTTCCCAGAGCTCTCAGCCACAGGACACAGTAGAGCGCGCCCTCTACCCAGTGACCGGCGGGAGCTTGAGGCACGTTACCTGCCCAGATTTTCTACCTTCAAAGGAGGTGCCTGGAACTCAGGGGCTCCACGCACCCGTGCCGTGGGAGGGCTAGCTTCGTGACCCTGGAGCTGGTGTGAGAGGTTCCTCTGCGCGAAGCCGTTTCTCTCGCCCTGTAATGTAGGGGAATCGTTTCCTAGGCTCTCACGCAGACACACTGAAAGTGTTGCCACCCTCCGGAACCGTGATGCTGTCTACAGCACGGTCCCTCTCCACTGCTGTTAGCTAGTGTTCGGTCACTCTACACCCTGGTTTCTCCGTGCTAGTGGTTAGGTACTAGGTCTCCAGGGCAGGCCCACAGGGTAGAGCAGTGCTCACCTCCTCACACCAGAGAGGGGTCGAGATAGCAGCCTTCCTTACAGGCCTGTTTTCTCGGTCAGAGTCACGTTTAGGTTCCATCGCTCACGCTTTCACACAAACAACCCCACAAGTGAAGTGTGCGCTCACGAAGGGCGTTCGTGCCGGAGGGTCGGGGCCTCTAGCCTTTGGTTCCTTGGCGTTAGGCGGATAGCAGTTCGGACTAAACGCACACAGGGCCAGACGGCCTAGCTTCAGGAAAGAGGTGTTGTGTCCAGAGGCGCCTTGGGCCCCTGCCTTCTTTCTCCCTTGGAATTCCGCTGAGACTCACTCCCCAGCTGGGCACACAAGCACGGTTGAACAGGTGGCCGCGCCCCGTGGAGAGGGGACGGGAGCTACAGCTGTGCTTGTACCCAGGCTGCTTTCTTCCAAGTCAGGGTGGAGCAGCGAGAGTTCCCGAGCCACGGGGAGCCGAGTAGAGGCAGCAGCTCCGGGGAGCATGAGCTGAGCTGACGGGTGCCTTCCGCAACGGCCTGTCTCACCTGGCTTTGGCACATGGGAACCCGTTCCCCAGGCCTCTCTCGCCCGGACACCGTACACTGCCTCCTCCCTCAGAGACGTCGGCGGCAGCTACAGGACGGATTCTCTACACTGTGTTTGCTTCGCGTCCTTCCGCTGGCAATGAGACTTGCATGCCAAAGCGGGGCCGCAGGCCCGGCTTCACGAGCCGAGCGAGGGGCCGTGTTCTGCCTTCTGCCGCCGCCTGAGTCTCACTCCGAAAATGGTCTGGGACTCGCTCCAGCGCACGGCTGCAGGCACACGGCAGAATGCTTCCACCATCCGTAACGGCTGTCTCGGGTAGAGCCAGGATGCTCTCCAGTGTGGTTCCTGCGAGTCAGGTGTTGGTTTCGCGGCCTGCACTCGCACACGGGGCAAGGGTCCTGGGCCCAGCAACAAGAGCCGAGCCAAAAGGGCGTGTCTTCGTCCCCGGGCTCTTGCTCGCTCGGGTGGTCTTTAGGGAGGCCGTTCCCCGAGCTCCTCAGCCACAGTACAGAGTAGAGCGCGCCCCTCTAACACAGTGACCGTGGGGAGCATAAGGCACGGTATCTGCCCAGATTTCTGCCTTCGAAGGAGGTGCCTGGAACTCAGGGCTCCACGCACCCATGCCGGAGGAGTGTAAGCTTCGTGAACCTAGGGCCGGTGCGAGAGGTGCCCCTGCGCGAAGCCGTTTCTCCTGCCCTGTGATGTAGGGGAATCGCTTCCTAGGCTCTCACGCAGACACACTGAAAATGTTGCCAACCTCCGGAACCGTGATGCTGTTACAGCACGGTCCCTCCTCCACTGCTGTTAGCTAGAGTCGGTCACTCTATAGGCTGGCTTCTTCCGTGCTAGGGCTTAGGTACCTAGG